>NW_001889896.1:270492-358684 GCF_000143565.1 Laccaria bicolor S238N-H82
GGGAACATTGTGGCGGAATTTATCGAAATAGTATGGATAAGATTCGACACACATTCCTGAATAAGTGACCGACTGTTGGAATTTCAAGCGCATCACGTTCGTGGAAACAATGATTGCGTTGTTCCATGATAACTCCTCCATCATTCCGTAGTCATTTTGTGCTTCATGTGACAGGGATTATTTCAAATTAGACTACGTATTTAGGTAGCTAGTTACAAGATGAAGACCTCGCGCGTTTGCGAGGGTCCCTATCTACCCGAGTGAACGAGACGACATGTTCATTTCAACACCGACATTTGCCATCAATGTGTTGAACATTGGACAGGTGTGTCGTTCTTCATCACGTGTGTCGTATTTCATTTCTGTGTGTGTGTGTCGACTCTTGTCCGTCCTGCATCCGGCGCTTTTGGACAAATTTGACGACAGTTGGATATATTTGCTGATCTCGTACCACCAGTTGACCACCAGGTAGAAAAATCAATTTCTCCGACTGAAGGTGAGAGGGACACTCTAGATTGGCCTATAGCATCTTGGTCGGCATTGGTAAGTAACTGTAAGTCATCATGATTCTTGCATAATTCATGATCATTCCATCGTTCAAGTCTTTTACTGGCGAAACCTCAATGAATGATTTAGATAACGCCTTTCAAGAGCGCAGGCTTATGCTGATCGGTTGCAAATTTCTGACACCTGACTTCATATTTATATACCATATCTAAAGTGTTCTACAACCTTACTAGTAGTAGTAGTATTTTGGGTCATCAACCGAACGCGGTCCGCCCTCAAGCTCATTTTTGATGAACTGCCGAATTCCTCCTCTCGGTCGTCGTCTACGACACCTGACTTCATATTTATATTATCTATTACCATAATAGGACATATTTGCATATATATTGAGTGCGATTCTCATCTCTTCACTGTAAGGGCCTATTAACCAATGCACCACCAGGAAAAAGCGATGGCCCTCCGATAATAGCTGACAGTAACGGGAACTTTTGTAATCTTTGTCAGGCTGCATGACGCTGTTACTATGGTGCTGATCGACCTTGGCCTTTGAGCGAGCGAGCAACAGAGCATCACCACAAATGACAGGATATTTCCATGCATGCCTCAATGACAGGTACCAGGTCTCTGGTCTAAATTGTTCTTCATCTTTCATTGGCACGGAAACTATGTCGGCAATGATGATGGCGCCAGAATTGCACTGCGCCACTTGAACCACCCCATAAATTTTTTCGTAATCGAAATACGTTTCTGTAGCTATCGTGAGCTTGGCGGTATTGTGACGATAGACGCCCGATGGAGCAACAAAATTACATACCTGGGGAAAGGCTTTTAACGTCGAACTCCTCATACTTCATCCCCGTTTTGCATACCAAACCGTCTGGAGGAACGACCAAAACCGAAGCTTGGATTACTCCGCTATCTGGAACTTGCTGTCTCACAGGGGGGTCGGGGGTGGGTGCAGCTGCTTTGGAGCGGCGTTGAAGGAGGAAAGACATGGTGCGTGATGTTTGATTTTTTCCCTGAGCTGTAGAAGTGAACAGCGTTTACAGGGTTGGACGTTGAGGTTTGAGGTTGATTCATCAAAATTTGTATCATGGAGCCGCAGAATAGGGGAACTCAAACGATAAACTTGAGTACTTGAGTTCCCCTATTCAGCCTCGACGAATATATGACTGACCCCTTGCTGGATGTCAACTTGATGTCAACTGCATGCATCATCTGGACAAACCTTGCGACATACTGCAAGGGTCGTCGCGTCTCAGGATTTCAACCCTTTCTTCGGCTTTGTTCGAACTTTCAACTGTACATGAATTCTGGTTCTTGACTCTTGAGCAACGGATTATTGATCACCATCTTCAGGATCAAGACGATGAGGACGTATGAACGTTTGAGCACGATCTCCACCCTATTTATTGAATGTTAGACGAGTCTCATAGTATCGAGTTATAGCTAGGCGTATCTCCTTGTTTTGGGTAGCCGATATTCCATGGCTCCCATATCACCAAGATCCCAAACTCTCTCAAAATGCAAACCCGACTCATTCCCAAGCCTAATAAAGTCACTGAGGGTGCGCGTGCCCATGCTGTTGCACGCGACCATCAAGTGAATGTCGAGCGCGTACTGTCGGATCCTCCCCTCCCCAAAATTAGGCAGAAGGGGCTCGGGTGCTTTCTGAAATAAAGCAGGCTGGTTGTCGGCAAGGTCATCGGTGTTCTGCAAAATGTATTCCTCTGTTTCAGGCATCGTGAACACCTGTGCCATGCCGCTACGCAAATCCAGTGGTTACTCACGGACAAGAAGGCGACTATGTGGGCCCATTGCTTTTCGCACCCCGGTTAAAATTTTGATGCTATCGGCATCAGGCCAGTCATGGCTGGGAATATGGTCGGGTGAGTTGTCTGTATTGCGGTGAAAGACGTGCGCCTACATGACGTTCTTCAGCTATGATGAGTGAGAATAAGGTGAGAACTCAGTCAACAAAAGTCTCAAGATCTTACAATGTAAACATCACAATTCTGGGCGGGAGACTCACTCAAGAAGTCAAGGGGTTGAAACTCGACTCTGTTTTCTTTGATAGCTTCTGGACAGTTTCGCATCCAAAAGTCATCCTTGGCTTGTAGAATCCGATCAGGCAGATCTTGTAATATTATTTGCAAGGTCGGGAATTGTTTCGTCAGTCGGATGGTTACGTCTCCAATTCCGCCGCCAACGTCGCAAACGGAAGCGCCGTGACGTAGTTCTCCCCATGGGTACACTGTCGGCAAATGTCAGCAATGGTGCGGGAACGACTGTAACGAAATTTTTTGGACCTTGGGTGAGAGCGTATGCTTCTGTAGCTTCGTTCCAACCTTCCATTCCAACAGCGAATCGGGCGCCTCCTTCAGTGGTCTATACACTTAACATATCAGATAACGCCCCAAAGGTCCAGACTGAACGCACCTGGAAATGGTCAAACAGGGGCCCGGGGAAACCTGTATATCTGTTGAAAGCAGCGTGGCAGGGCTCATAAGAGAATCCCCATTCGATATCCGCGAGGACCTCAGGTAGCAGCGCAGCAGATTTGAAGCATATGTCGGTGCTGTAAATTTGAAAATCAACATCGATGTCTTCCATGCTAGCATTTTCACAGAATGGACGAACCAAAAGAGTCCAATGTTGATTAGAGGGTTGTTTGACAAGAGCTGGATGCTGAGACGATTATTCGCAAAGACATTTGCAGAAACTAATAGTCAATGGGTCAAAATACGATCGCGACATCGTGAAGAGGTTGACTACTGACCCTCCCGAAAGATATGTTTCGACGCCAAGAAGCGCAAAACCCTCCCAAGCTTCCGCTCTTCAATCCCTGCTTTCTTTCCGATATCAGATATGTGCATTCCCGCGTTGGAGGGATTTTCTTGAAGGATATCGGCGATCTTGAATTCTGTGGCGACTCTCAAACAGACAGGCTCGTATGACTGTACGACAGTTAGCCTTCATTCCGATCACAGCATGAATGCAACATTTACACCCATAAATCGCTGTTCAAAGCAAGGAAACGTTGGTAATTTTGCAGGACATGAATATATTAGACATACATTGAGCACGATATGGTTCGGACGCGCGACGCTAGCGGACAGTTGAGCACAAGCACCTTCAATGGTTTGTATCGCTGTGCGTAAGTCTCTGTCGCTTATAACAGCGTCGAGTGGGTGAGGTTCGGTATCGTCCAGCGAGGGAACGTAAGGCTTTGCATCGACTTTCTCGTAGTGCGCCTCCACGACCTTCGTCGCGTCTGCGATTAGGGCCACAAGAGCGGATAGTAGGCTGTCGCTATTCGGAGGCATGACTTTTCTATGTGCAGTTGGTGGGTTTAGCCTTCGGGTTGTGAGGCACTTTTGTAGTCGCCCCCAAGTCTTCCGACGTTGATGGTAAGCGGCGTAGGAAAAAGCGTATTGACTGAGGAGAACAGATTCTTGCTTCTTCGCGTGTATCAAACAATCCCTATCGAACCTCTGATTGAGACCCATAAGGCTGGAATAGCAAAAGTGGATGATTAGCTGCCACTGTTGGGACGCATGACTTTTCTGTGTGCTGTTGGTAGGTTTAACCTTTGAGGGACTTTTGTAGTCGCCTCCAAGTCTTCCGAAAAGCCTTACTGACTGATGAGAACAGTTTCTTGCTTTTTAACGTGGATCAACCACCGAACCTATTAGTGAGATAAGACTGGAGTCATTGACAGATAGACAGGTAGAGCTGAACAGGGGCAGAGGCGAAGCCGGTTGAGTCGGACGAGATCCTAAATTCTGTGAAAGTGGCGTAAGAAGAGTCTTGCCGAATCAGACGTAGAACCTTTCGGTGAAATCCACAAGACTGGAGTCATTGACAGGTGGGGAGGTGAACACAGTCGAGTTGGACAGTCCGCCTGATGCGGTCGCTGAATGCGGTGAGTAAGCCGCCTTTCCGTGAATGGGAATCGAGTTCGACTTAAAGTGAGAGAGAAAAATGCCAAAAAGTGATGCACTCACATACCAGCGGACAAGAAAGTCCGCGGTCTTGTTCATAGGACACCTGGGATGCAGGGAGAAGAAACCCATTCAGAGCCTTAGCATTGGAACGGAATTCGCGAAATGGACATTGAAGTATGTATAAGTTTGAGTGATTGATGGACTGCATACAAGCCGTGGCATAACGCATAAAAACTCCGACATGAAGAACCACCCCAACAGCCAAGAGACGGCCCTACCTCCCAAAGCGTGTATGTGATATTTTGGATGGTAAGATACGACACGATTATACCTTGAAACCGCGCGACTTTCGGCGACCACGACCTTGCTCGAACTAGAATATTTAGGTAAGAAAAAACGAGAAGGAAGCTACGTGAGCGACATACTTTGCGGCCCTTGGATTGGGTGTAGGGTTTCTTGTTCTTGTGAGGACCTACAAGTGAATCAGCAACCACCAAAAAAAAAATTGGACGCTAAACGAACCCATGCCAAAGTGCTTGTACGCTTCCCTCGCAGTCTTCACACCCCTCAACAGCACCGTGTTAGAACCCTTCGGTGAACGGAGTGCGAGCTGATCCAGAGTAATAGCCTCGCCACCAGCGTTGAGGATGCGCTCCTTTGCTGCACGTGTGAAGCGCAGAGCGGCAATTGTCAATTTGGGGACCTCGGTCAAACGGATATCGTCTGTCACTGTGCCAACTTGAACGATAATTTTTGATTCACGCTCGGGAGTGTGTGAAGTCTCCTTGACGATGCGCGAGAGGGAGAGAGGGGGACGGTTGGTCTTGGAGAGGAAAAGTCTGTGGAGGATAACCTAGAAAAGTCGGAGTTCAGCAGATGGTGTAGGGTCTTTCGTGGAAGATATAAACCTTGTTAAAGTTGGCATCGGTACGGCGGGCGAGGAATCGGTAGAGCTGGAAACTAGGTGTCAAAATCTGAAAAGTCCTCTGAGGTGAATGAGAGCGCAAACCTTGACGAGGAGAAGCAAATAGGGATCCTCGCTCTTGGGGGCGGTACGGGCCCCCTTCTTGACGTGGTGGGCGGTAATGTCGATACCCTAGTGCATATTATGTGAGTAAAACCACCCCGCCGCTGGCAACGACGACGAGCTCACCATCTTGGTTTCTTGCCGGAATTGGTAGTCTGATTGGTGGCCTGCTTACAGAGGCTTGATGAACTGTGCAGTCGAACATTTGAGTTCAAGCTCCGCTTAAATGCTGTGTCAGTAGAATTCCCACTTCCCATACGCGAGTTCCAGTATTAAATTGTGGAAAAAATCAGATTCTCTATCCAGGAGGTCTATTCATCTGAGATAGAATTTCTAGAGCTACGTGGGCAGGATGTCAAGTTTTCTACGCGCAAAAGAATAGGCGCTCGCGGACTTGTAACTGAGTCTCGTCGCCAAACACTGGACAACAAGTTGTGACTTGAAACCACCATGGTGAGTTTTTCTTGCTGACCCTACGCCCACTTTTTGCAACTTTTGACCATCAACATGCAGTACGGCGAAGCTCCCTCAGCCAACGTAGACCCTTACTCCGACGCATACAATGCCCCTCCCGCAGCCGCCCCCGCCGACCGCGACCCTCCCCCTCCACGAGGCAGGTCTCGCTCAAGAAGTCCTGCTGCGCGCAGCACCACTGGCGCCAACGGTACCAACGGCAACGACAGGGAGTACCGCAGTCCCCCTTTCCGCCGTCGTTCTCCTGCCCCTGCAGGCAGGAGGCCTCCTCATGCCCCAATCGTGCGTTCCTATTTTACTTTATTTTTTACCTTGTTCTATATGTGTATGCTCACAAGATTCGGCAGGCGCCCAATCCTTCCAACGTTCTTGGCGTGTTCGGCCTGAGCATTCGTACCCAAGAGCGCGACTTGGATGAAGAGTTCAGCCGCTTTGGCCGCGTTGAGAAAGTCACCATTGTCTACGATCAACGGGTCGGTTTAGCTCACTCCGTTGCCTCATGTCGTCTAACCTTTCCAAGCAGTCCGATAGGTCGCGCGGGTTCGGTTTCATCAAAATGGCAACTGTTGAAGACGCCACCAGGTGCATCCAGGAACTCAATGGCGTTGTATGTTGTTTTACCTTGTTCATCAATTCATTTTCATATCTGAGACATTCATATTTAGGATCTCAATGGCCGTCGTATTCGTGTGGACTACTCCGTTACGGACCGCCCGCATGCACCCACCCCAGGAGAATATATGGGTCACCGTCGTGCTGGAGGCAGGGATTCCTATCATGGCGACCGTCGTGATCATCGAGACTCCTCCTACCGCGACTCTCATCGTGACCGTGACTCTGGACGACGTGGAGGAGACCGCGAAAAGGACCGCGATTTATACGGAAGGGAGAACCGCGATTGGCGTGACCGCCGAAGCCCCCCTCCTTCCCGAGGTGGACGCTACTCTCCTGAGTACAGGCGTAGGAGAAGTTATTCTAGGAGCCCACCTCCTCGAGGAAGCAGCCCTCCACCACGTAGGGAACGGGATTACGATGCCCCTTCGACCGCTGCGCCTGCCGCCGCTGCCGATGCCCCTCGCTGGTAAATGATTTTATTCTCACGTTCAGTATCTTTTTTTCTCTCTTCTATTTCTCTACTTTTTCATCGTGTTGTGGCCGGCCGAGTGTTTGCAAGATCACAGGTGCTTCATGGTCAAAAGGCGAAGAAAGGTCAAAATAATTGGATCAAGTGATGAAGCACTGCACGACTTTCCTTTCATTCCAATTGTTGTCTACAAAATCCCATGCCTCCCGTGTCGTGAAGAAAGAACATCTCTCAGATTGGACGTCGGTCGTTATTCAATAGTCAAATTTTCAAGTTGTCAAGTGCCTCTAGTAATCTCGTTCTCGCTACCATTGTTTCCAAGTACAGAAGATATCTCTGCAAAATAGTCTCTCCCTCGTAAAACAAGTATCAATGGGTCAAGTGGCGAGCTTCTACTATCGCCCCCATCAGTTGGTGGCAGTACTTCTGTGCTGTCCAAGAACGGGTTTCCTCTTGGGACGTGCTGGAAGAGAAGCGCCAGGACAGCCTCATTCTTACGGCATACGGCCCACGCACCTTTAATGGTTCAATTGCGGCGCTTATCACTAGGGTTGTGGGGAGATTCTCTCAACTTGGTAACCAAGATATCGTTCTGGGCGTTTGAGCAAGGTTTCTTCGGAGACGGTGTCAATGCACGAAATTCGGCGTTTATTCCCCTACGCAAGTCCATCAATGTTGACCCTTGGTTCAAAGGTGAGTGACTTATTTCGGTTGGGCATCTATGTCTCCAGGTTATACTGCTAGAGATTATACTGTTAGATAGATATTTATGTTTAGAGTACATTGAACACGCTATTTCGTTCAACAGGCTACAGTTTGAGTTTTGAGATGAACTTAAAAGTCAACACGAACTTACTGACGGGAAAGGTTCCCACGATCGACGACCGCTTTGGGAACACCGCGACCTGACAGAATTTTTGCAGCTACCTCGCAATCTAGCCCTTCTACCTCCTCCCTTGAATCATGCCTAAAATCAGGAAAAGTACGACCATCATTCGAAATTTGCTGTTCCGAGCTGTTGTGCTGACCCCGAGGTAACAGAAACTACCAATAGGGCCAAGACGAATGACCGTGCTAAGCTGAAGCATAAAGTCAAGGAGAGTCGGAAAAAAAAAGTCAAGGCGGCGAAGAAGAATCCTCAGTGGAAGTCAAGTACGTTATCTGCATTGTTGCCGACGAATTGAAGCTGATGAAACGACTCAGAACATAAGAAGGATCCTGGTATCCCGAATGATTTCCCGTATAAAGACCAGATTCTTGCAGAGGTTGCTGAGCAGAGGAGAGTTGTGCGTTCTTCTTCTTTTTACTTTTTTGGGGATGATTTTCCGATTTAATGAGTGTGATGGATGTAGGCTGCAGAGGAGAAGCAGAAGCGTAAAGAGGAAAAACGACTTCTTGCTGCGCGTGCCAAAGCTGGGCTAAGCAACGAGGAAGGCGATGATGCCGTGTCTCAAGAGCAGATGGAGGTGGACCACGATGATGAACTTGAACTGACGGGTAAAGACCGATTGAACGTCGGCTCGGACGGGATCGCCAGTCTCAGCGCCAAGCTGGTAAATAAGGCTCTGAAGCCCCGGCCTAAGCCTGTTGAGGTGGAAGAGGAAGACGAGGAGGAGGAGGAAGACGACGTTCCGGTGCTTATTAATCGCGACCTGCCAAACTTGAAATCGGTTCTGGACAGCGCGGACGTGATTGTTCAAGTTCTGGATGCGCGGGACCCGATGTCGTGTAGGAGTCTGCATTTGGAGATGCTGGCGAAGGAGAGTGGGAAGAAGATGCTGTTGGTCGTGAATAAGATTGGTACGCTCTTTTTTTGAGAATTTTTTCCGGGAAAGAAGTTGATAAGTTTCGTTTAGACGCATGCCCCCGCGAGGCTGTTGCATCTTGGACTGCGTACCTTCGCTCGGAGTACCCTGCGCTTTTGTTCCGCTCTGCGACTGCGTTCTTGCCTACGGGTCCTGAGCAAGTGAATGTCAAAGCGAAAGGAAAAGGCAAGGGAAAGGTTACAGTTCCCGCAGACGACGCTGTTGGCGTTGATTCCGTTCTGGAATGCCTGGGGCAGTGGGCTCAAGAAAAAAGAAACGAGGTGCCACTTACTGTCGCTGTCGTTGGTATCACGAATGTGAGTCTGACATTTTCACTTTGCGATCTTTTTGCTCATGAGTTTTCTATTCAGGTAGGCAAAAGCTCTTTCGTGAACTCGCTGCTACGGAAACGAGCTCTGCCCGTCTATTCCCTCTCCTCGTCGTCTCGAGGACCGACGACTACCGAGCTCCCTCAGGAAACCACGCTGGAAGTGGCAGGGAAGCAAATACGGTTTATAGATACCCCTGGACTCTCATTTGCTGCACACGATGATGAAGAGGAGGGTCATGCCCAAGACCAAAACGAAATCCGCGGTCGGGATATCCTACTACGAAATAAAGGTCGTATAGACCGCCTCAAAGATCCATCCTTCCCTGGTATGACTGAACTTTTCAAACGCCGAGGTAGACCTGACCTGGTTTTTTCGTCTAGTCGCGCACATCGTGGCACGCGGAAACGCCGAAGACCTCATGTTGCTGTACAGCATACCTGCATTCGCAAAAGGTGATGCAGAGGCCTTCTTATCGGGTGTGGCCCGCGCTAATCAGCTAATCAAAAAGGTGCGTTTTTCTCTTATCTTCGTATTTACGGTCCGCTGAGTACTATAAAAATAGAAAGGGCAGCTAGACTTGACAGGTGCAGCACGCATCGTGTTGAGGGATTGGAGTCTTGGGAAATTGGCGAGATATACCACAGCCTCTGCTCCTGCGCCTTCATCGGACAATGCTGCCCTGGACGTGGCGAAACTTTACGCGAATGATGAACCTATTTTAGCTTCTCTGAAGACGCGGAAGGAGATGAGGAAGGCAGGGGGTGTCGTGAAATTCTCGGCGGGAGCCGTTGAGACTAGGAAGGTGGCTGTTGATGAGCCTTGGGTTGGGCTAGCCGGCGAGGACGACGAAGAAGGTGAGGAAAGCGAGGAAGATGACTTGGAAGTTGGCCAGGATGAGGAGGACGAAGATGAGGAATGTGATTTAGACGAAGAGGACGACGAAGAGGAAGAGATGGATGAGGGAGAGGACACCGACGACGACGAAGATGACGAAGAAGATACCCTTCCCCCATTCTCAAATAAACAAAAACGAAAACGTAGCGCAGAGCCAGCACCCCCTGCACCGCCTTCAAAAAAGGTTGCGTTCGCTGCCGACCCAAAAACTTCAAAACAAGCGCGTAAAGCTGGGTCACTAAAAATCAAAGCGCAGCAGCAGAAGCCCGCGCCCGTCCCAGCGAAGAAGGTGGAGGAACCAAAACAACCACTCAAGGCTGTGGAGACGGCGAAATCCAAGCTTCCTGTGAAGGAGAAGAAGGTCGTGGAGAAAAAGGTCGCTAACGTGGCAGCGAAGAAGGCTAAAGGTAGTAAACCTGCGAAATCTCCTACCACAAAAGGACCAGAGGCTTACGACTTTAGCAAGTTCTTCTGAACGTTTGTACTACTTGTATTACGATTGTGGCTTCAAGGCTCGATCTGTTTATTGCTTTTGACATACCGAGCTCTGTCGTTGTAGGCGGCGCTTGTTGGAAATTTTGCGCCCACAGCAGCCCACAACACGTGTTGAAAAAACGCGTCGTTGAGGGTTGGTTGAGGGCTTCTTGGAAGGAACTTCATCACCGTAAAACCAAGGCCCCGCATCTCGCCAACCCAACAAAATGATGGGGTGTTTTCGCCGTAAAACACCATTTTCTCTACCAGCCCCTTCCCTTGTCATGTTTCAACGTCAAAGCATTCATTGTCCAACACATATGATACATTGTCTGCGAATATCCTATTCGCCACGATCTCGGTGGAATATTCGAAGTCTCACCTTATACTTTGGTTATTTGCTACTCCGGTCAACACTGTGACGGTATGACCTGGAGATTAGCACCTACAATGTACCCCTTTCCCTTCACATTCGCGATCACATGGCTAACTAACCTTGAACTGACCTCGAATAATGAAATCAGATCGTTGTTCTTCTCCATCACGGATTCCCTGTGTCGTTGGCCCTATACTTTCGGCTATTAACGCCCGCAAATCTGAGGTTGGCTGGTCATGGAATGCTAGCTTTGCTTCCTTACACAGGGTGTTTTGGCATTTCGATGCCGTCAATCACTGCCTTGGACGCATCGTGATTCGTGCGGGCTCAGGTTCGTCGCAGTCAGATGCCTTCCCAACGTTCCGCACATCGGACGGCGACACCGATTACACCCGCGCGTTCTTCAAGCCCTCGGGCACTCGCGCCTAACCCAGCAGAGAATCCCAGATTTGGAAAGCCAGGGGGATTGCGCGGATAAGAGAAACCCATATGGAGTTCGTTTCTAAACCCTCAGGCGTTTCCATTTCGGGTCTCGAGGCACGTTATGGGTTCAGAGAATTGGGCTGGATGGGCTTTAATTGGGACAAAAGCTTGACCTTGGGTCGTCAGTTTAGCCATCAGAGCTGTTCCCAATCTATCTTTCATTCAGCAAAGTAGCCCCAAATCGCGTCAAGGCTCCACGGTTCCCTATGAGACGGTTTCCCTTGTCCCAACGCGTTCGCGATTGGAGCTTAAACCTGAATCATAGCGGCTTTTGCTTAAAAGCGCACTCCACTTTTTGAACTGATCCCCATCAATCGCCTCCTCCACCCAGCTAGTTGTACGTCTTGTGATTTTCGTCGTGGGATACATCTGACATATCTTGACATCCGTTCAGCGCACTAAAGATGCCGCGGCCCCAGATTTTTCCAAGACTAGACGATCTTTCCCGGCGCTCGTCAGTCTCACGAGTGGTCAGTCATGGACTCTCCCAAGACCCATACGAAACTGACAGGGGACAGAACGCTTTTATTCCTGACTCAGCCTGGCGCAGTGCTCTACTTTCGCCACGCAGAACTTCATTCGCAGATCAAGGACTGTTCGATCGCTTGCCAGTCGAGCTTCACGTCGAAATATTCAGTCACTGCTTATCACCATTCCCAATCCTCAGTGTCAAAGAAGCCCCATTCCTAATTGCACTGGTTTGCAAAGCATGGAAAGAGCTGGTGTACAACACTCCGCGACTTTGGTCGTCCTTCGAGATCGAGATTCGGGGCTCACCAAGCGGCACTTTAGCGGACTCGGATTTGCGCCTCAGCAGGCTTATGAAGATCTGGCTGCAACGTTCCGGCAGCAAATATCCTCTCTCCGTTCGTGTGGTACACGACCCTCTGGGCCGTGTAGACGATGTCCGTTCCGCACCACTGTTGCTTGATATAATCAAGCACGCCCGACGATGGCGACATGTCGAGTTTGTGGTTCCAAGCGCGAGTCTAGCCGTTCTCCAAAATACCCTCCCAGAAGACTTTCCTACTCTGCGTTCATTGACCATTCAAATGAAGGGACTGTGGAATTCCTCTGCCGGGCTTGACATCCGAACAGCCGGAATCCCCTGGGCACAGCTCACAGCACTCGATTTACAGGTCGAGAGCCACGTATTAACTCTGGATGAATGCTTAGAGCTCCTCACTAAAGCAGTGAACCTCACATCTTGCACGTTGAATGCAGAATGTGTGCTCAGTTCACAAGCGCCAGATTGCCAGTCGTTGCAATTGCCAAGTTTAACAAGCCTCCATCTGATCCTCCAAGGGGGAACGTCAGCCCTAGCCGAGGAACCAGAGGCGTCTCTAACATCCTTCTTGAACTATTTTACGGGCATGGAATTAGAATCATTTCATGTCGAGTGGCTCGTCCGGTCTAGAAGTTGGTCGGGGACGCACCCAGCCTTCGTCTCCTTCCTTCAGGGATTATCACCTTCGCTGCGAAGTCTAAGCTTCGCATATCTCCCACTTGAGGAAGCAGAGTTGATGGAGTGCTTAGCGCAGCTGCCTTACCTTACCGGAATGGACTTGCGCTTTTCATTGGGAGATCGAGTGAACGATCCTATCACTGATGGGTTATTGCAGCACTATACACTGCCAAGTTCGATCACCTCTCTCTCTCCCTCCTCACTCCCAAGTTTCCATCCATCTCTCTCCCTCCCTTCGCTGTTTTCATCTTTGGATAAGAAGAAAAAACATCCTAGAGCCGACTCCCCCATTTTAGGACCTCCGTTAATCCTTCCGGCCTTGGAGAGGCTGTATCTGCAATGCAATGGAGAATCATGCACCAACACAGCACTCCTTGCATTAATACAGTCTCGATGGAACCCCAATGCCCGCAAAGACCTCTCTTTGGCAATGTCATTGAAGTATGTCCACTTTGTTTCAATGAAGCCTGCCGACTGGGACGTCCAAATGCAGGTGAAACAGTGGAAGGAGGAAGGTTTGGATATCATGGTCGATAGTTTTAATATTCGATGATCAAGTGTTTAAAATGGGGCTCGATTTTTCACGAAATTGATTATGGGGACGCTGCTATAAACTTGTTTCATGTTGCATGTAAATGAAAGCTAATACAATGTCAATCCATATGTGAATGGGACCGTCCATTCGCTTTTCAAGATCAAGAAATGTGACGTTTTGCGTGTAGAACGGACAGGAAAACCAAACGGGAATGCAAATATGTTATTCAGGACTGGATTGTTCAAGGGCTTCACGGCAGATCCATATTCCTCATGTCAGAGCCTGAAGGAGGCAGAGACAAAATCTCCCACCGTCGCCAGGAGCAGGTAACCGAGGGTTACATAGCTCACACTGTCAGTGTGATCCTGTCAAGCGGCAGAGGTCGGCGATGCGACGCTCAGGCTGAACGGGATCAACCAACGGGGTTTCCTTACTCGTGAAGGCGTTGGAAGTTACCAAGCAGCAGCTGCTTTGCAAAAACTTGCCGTAAATTGGACGTGAGTCGATGATTCGATCTACATAGGTCGGCCCAGAACATCGTCTAGGATGAAATGGTCATGGGCGGCGGCGAGAAGCCGGTCAAGAGCCCTGATAATCAATTCAGCCCGAAGGTAAAAGTAGATGGGTGCGTACATGTTGGCAACAGCCGTAAGGTAGTCAAAGGTCGTTTAATCTGTGAGTGAACGCGACTTTCTGACGAGAACGTTTGGAGGGAAGGACTGGACACAAAATCATGTAACGTACGTTTTTCTTTGCTTCGGCAGATCAGAAACAATGACGTGGCGAGCAACGGTTCACACACATTAACGTCGAAGACAGGAATGGGTTCGTAACGTTCTCGTCATCAGGCATCCATCCCTTGCCAACGTGGCGGCTGCGGGTAATATCAGATTGAGTTGAGAACGTAACTGCGCAAAAGATCTTCATGGTATGCCACGGATGCAACCAGGAGTAAGGTGGAGCAGAATCCAACAGGCTAGGGGTCTTGGTTAATAAAGGTGTTGGCCGTTGGCATTTCGAACAAGAAAAACAATCGCCGTCATCAAATGCTGGGAATATTCAAAGGGAGGAGCGGCAACTGCTGGTATGGCCCACGTTGGCGGACGCTGTCGCTATTGTGTGAACGAGTAGGTTTGTGGGTAGCCTAGATAGTCCTGCCAGACGCCCTCCGGGAAAGCAGAAGCGCTAGGAGGGAGCGGTGTAGCTAACCTGGTGGAAAGGTTGGAAAGTGTTATCAGTGTGGTCAGCGCCCAACTGAATTCAGTCTATGGCCAGATGCCAGACTCGCGGCAGAGATGTGCAGGTGCATAGTTCAAACGTGTAGGGAGGTTTTGGCCCCTGATATTCAGGACGATAATGCAGTGGATCATATGATGGATTGGGCATATAAGAACATGGGTGCATGCTGGGTGAATGACGCAACTAAAAAAAGAGAGAGGGAAATAATACAGCGCCCCCAAAATCCTACGACGTTCAGCAACCCTCCATCTCGCCGTGATAGCGTAAGTTCCCCATGTCAAGCTCTAACGAGAAGCTTTTTGTTTACTTCTCAGGGTTGGGGTTCCTGTAGGTCATCGTCGTCAGTTGGAATTCCAATAGACAGCAGAAGTGTAAGGGGGAAATAGAGAGTCAGATAGGAGCGAAAGACGTTTAGATGCTTGTTTGTCAACACAATCGTTTCAGTGTGAACTATGCAAAAGTGTATCATCGTTGAGAGGTGCCAGCCAGCCATATAGCCGAGAAGTGATAGGCAAAGAGCGCCATGCGAAACTGAAAAACTCACATTCTCCGCTTTCCTCCAGGTAGTGTTGTTACGTTCACGAATCTAATGATACCAAAGTCAGAATCCACTTCACAACAATCCCATCGGAAGGTGCTCACCGGCGGTTGTAGAGAATGCGTTTCTTAGCACGGCCCTTTGGTGTCTTTTTCTTCTCCTGCTTCTCGACCTTTGGTGTTTGCGATTTGACTTTGCCGGCACGGGCGAGCGATCCGTGAACTGTTGTGACCCATGACTACCGTCAGATACACTCCAGAGGGCTATTGGATGAAAAAATTTATACCTTTTCCCATTTCTTGAGGTTGCGGTTGTCGGTGAGAACCGTAGTTGGAAATGATTCAAGCAACTGTACAGTTCTTCGAGTTAGAGTTTCGCTGTTTGCCGCAGTATGATGATCAGCCTCTCTTGCCAAACATTATCAGTTTGCTTTTAGTACACAAGTACATATGGCAAAAGTAATAACCACTGCAGCGCGCCTACGGGCGCAAAGCTCGCTACGGCGATTATGTATTGACCAATTCAAATAATATTTGCGTTATCGACTCACCCGCCACAATTGTTTGCGGCAGTTGGTCATTTATGTGACCGTCTAATGGCTGCGAGGAGCATATTATATTGGAGAAGGAAATGATCTGTTTAATATTAGCTGGCATGGCTGCTCGTCGCCGAACCGCTTGCGCGGTTCGCTCCTCGCAGCCAATGCAATTTGAAGTTTGAACACTTCGAGTCCATACGAGTCACTTAGAGGGCGCCAAACATGGCTAAACTTACCCACGCAAGAGCTTTGGTGGCTCGTAGGGTAAAACCCGCTACTCACGTAGCGAGCATCTATCTCCAAATTACGCCTTTCGATTGCCTTTCGATTCATTTTGTCAGGGATGAGATACTAGAGGTCCGTTCAGCGATCGAACGATAAATATCTAAAACCTACGAGTTGGATGGAAAGGCAAGATAGTCTAAATCTCTAGTCAGTCGCCTCCATGGCAAAAGAACTGTGTGTAGAAGTAAGAGTGCCTCAGCGACCTACTCGTAGGAAAAAGAGCCCGGCTTTTGAACAGAATGACAACAGAGGGATTCGAACCCTCGCCCTTTCGGACCAGATGAGAACATAGGAAGTCCTGATTCTGGCGCCTTAGACCACTCGGCCATGTTGCCATGCAGACTGACCTTTCTCAAGAGAGTAAGAGGTGGAGACGGCATACAAATTCAATGCTCAAAACTGACTGGGCTTGGCTTGGGTAGAACTTCCAAGAACATAGTGAGGATCAATAATATTATTGGCACGTCAATTATACGTCCAAGGTTGTTTTTCTACGCCTTCTTGCCCGTTTCCTGTTGCCACTGCGAAATAGCCTCATTAATCTTCGTTTTCACCACTTCTTCTCCTACACTTTGCCCAAATGCTTCAACAAACTTGCCATGAGGGTCCATTAGGTAAACAAATATTGAGTGGTCAACGAGGTAGTCGCCGTTCGGATCGGCGTTGGGTGGTGTTGAGAAGTACACTCGGTAGGCTTTGCATACAGCTTTGGTAGCATCGTACGAACCAAAGAGGCCTGTAAAGGATGGATGGAAGTCTTGCAGGTATCGCGAGATGCGAGATTGCGAATCTCGAACGGGATCGACGGTGATGAACAGGGGTTGAAAAATCTTACCATGTTCTTTTTCTGTGTCTGAAGTCAGTGCGACATGGACGCGAACTGAAGCGAGGGGATACGTGCCTATTGAGTCTAGCACGGAGGTCACTTTGTCTAGCTCCGCTGGACAGATATCGGGGCAATTCGTGAATCCGAAATAGACCAATGACCATTTCCCAAGAAGATCCTCGTCAGTGAAAGGCTTGCCAGTGTCGGTCGTGAGGGAGAAGGGCCCGCCTATCTGTGGCCGACCATACTGTTTGTTCATTCGTTCTTTTTCTATTCGGAGTGAGAAGAATGTGGATGAAAAGGTCAAGTCCGCTCACCCCGTTCCTCCAGTAACCTGGTCTTTTCATATCGAAAGTAGAAAAACAGACCAACGCCTGCTGCTACAAAAATTGCAGCGGATGTGGGTGTAAACACCTAATATCTCATTCGGGTTCACCACGCAATCCGTAAAAATCATCGGAACTCACCCCAACGCTATTCCGCTCCGGAAATGATGAATAGTATCTGTGCGACCTTTTGAACGCGACTCCCTGTGCAACTCCCGCGTTTCTAGAATTGGTTTGTCGACGACAAATATTTGCGGAGCCATGCAGTGACCTCCACGGTTGTGTGCTTAAATTTCGCAAAGGTCGGAACGTCAAGGCACGGGAGTGAAGGGAGGTTGAGAACATTTCCTGTCACGTTCAACACGACGCGTCACGCTCTTCTCCTTGAACCACATCCACGCGCCGCCAACTGGTGTACTACTCGCCTTCTTTGCTTCATCTTTAAGGAATTCTTTCTCTGGATCCAAAAATGTTTTGTTGCGCGACGGAACTGCGCCTTTTTGCAGAAGACCCCTGGTTCCTGCTTACTACTTAGTCGTGCTCACCGCAAAGCCAAAGGAGGTAGTCCTTCTCAGGGCCTTCTCATTTCCAACGTCCATCAGCAATTTGTTTAGGTGAAAGTGGGATTTTTTGTCTGCCCCTCACACTCGCATCAGCAGGATGGCCCCGAGTAAACCATGTCATACTGGAGTCTCTGCCTCGACTCGGAGCTCAGGCGTGGTCTATTTTTAAGAGCCTAAAACTCAATCCTCGTTTCCAAGGCGATGAAAAATGGCGATGTTTACTGGTTCATTTGCGAACGGCGCGAGTTGAGAACTTTCAGAAGGTCTTCGGAAGGAGCAAGTTCAGGACCTGGCGATAAAGGAGAAGAAGACGAAAAGGGAATAATACTACAAAGGGCTGGTCCACGACTAACGTACCTCGAGGGACGCGACTGCATCAGTAGATTTTTTGGGTTCTGGAGTTACATGACCCTGCCTGTGCCACAAACTACCTAATGGTAGCGCGATTATCAACCTCCGATACGGATTTGCACCCACATCTAGCGTATCAGCTGGCTGTCGGCCGTCGCAGCGCCTGTGCCGAGTTTTGTCATGATGCTCTCTCGTGATGGCGGTAAAGTGTGGGGTTCCATCATCATTTTTTTTCTGACAAGTGCGAGACAGTGTTATGATTGGTCTTTTTTCTCGAAGTTGTCTGTGCCTGCTCATGTCATTTCCATTCCCAGATATTCCTGTATACGAACGAATGGAGTGACCATGGTCGGCTTGCGTTCGAAAGGATGTTACCCCCTCAACTGGGCTCTCGCTTCTCTGGACGGACAAGAAGCCTCTCGGCCAAACGTCGGAGACAGAAACTAAATCCGAGCGATATTGATCCAACTTTGACTGTGCACTCATTCATTCCGGACGCCGAGGCGCACAAGTACGATGTACGGAATCATTACGACTTGATTATATCTCAGGAACTTTGATCCTTCTACCCTTCCTCTACCCTCATAATACTATTTTGGATGCTTCTCTTAAAAATGACATATATTTACCTCCGACCCCAGCAGCGCCATCAGCAGAAATGCCGGCTTCGACTCTGTTCTCCAGCCTGATTCTGGTTTCTGGGCTCCTATCACCCTCACTTGCCGCTCTTTACACCAATCCTTCGCAATTGCCACGTCTTACGTATGACTACATAATTGTTGGAGGTGCGCTCTATCTTTGCAATCGTGCTTTTTGTGTGCTGACAGCAGGGTGTGCTGTAGCTGGGACCGCCGGAAATGTTCTCGCCAATCGGCTGACGGAAAATCCCAAGACTCAAGTTTTGGTCTTGGAGGCCGGCGTAAGGTAGTACACCGAAAAAATATCAACCGTTGGACTTATCTAATATAAGAGCTTCAGTGATCAAGGCGTGCTCGCAGCCATCGTACCATTCTTAGGACCTACGCTCACGCCTGGTACCATACTTTCCTAACTTATCCGATGTATGGTCCTCACTCGCAGCCGTGAACCAGGTACTCAATACGATTGGAATTACACGGTCACCCCACAAACCGGTTTGAATGGACGCACTTTCCCTTTCCCTCGTGGAAGGATGTTAGGCGGGTGTAGCTCCGTTAGTATGTATTTTTTTGAGAGTCTTAAGACCATCAAATGCTCAGTTATCTATCTACAGATTACATGGTCCATCAATACGGATCATCTGCGGATTTCGACAAGATCGCCCATTTGACGGGCGAACCTGGTTGGGCTTGGAATAATATCAAGCAGAATATCTACAAGGTACATACTTTCTGCAGACTGATCCAGCGTTATCTAAACGAAATCTCTTAGCACGAGAAAGTCGTTCCGCCTGCCGATGGGCACAACACCGCTGGCCAATACATTCCCGCAAACCACGGTACCAACGGCATCTTGCCCGTCAGTCTCCCAGGGGCCTCGCAAGCCATTGACGCACGCGTCATTGCTACCACTCAAGAACTGGCCAGCGAGTTTCCATACTCCAAAGATCAGGGAGGCGGCGACGTGCTGGGAATCGGGTGGGTGCAGTCGTCGATTGGCGGTGGGAAACGGAGCAGCTCGTCTTCGACGTATCTCGCTGATGCGATCAAGAGGCCGAACCTGAGCGTCCTGATCAATGCGCAGGTGACGAAGCTGGCTAAAACTGGGACAGTTGACGGGAAGCCCTCTTTTCGTGCTGTCCACTTTTCATGCGACCAAAACAGTGAGCATATATCACACTTTTCGACTATCCTATTGAAAGCGACCGTTAGCGAACCCAACCGTCGTTCATGCCAAAAAGGAGACCATACTCGCCGCCGGAGCCTTTGGCACCCCCCAGATTCTACAACTCTCTGGGATTGGTGACAAAGCTGATCTAACCGCCCTAAATATTAAAACGATTGTTAACAATCCATCTGTCGGGAAGAACCTTTCCGACCACGTTCTCATGCCCAACATTTTCAATGTAGCTGGGACGGCCAGTTTGGACGGGCTCATGAGGGATACTACCCTGTTCTCTGTTGCTCTTAACCTGTGGAACACAACCAAGACGGGTACCCTCGCCAATGGCATTGTCAGCAACTTGGGATTCTTGAGACTTCCCAAGAACGCGTCGATCTTCGCTACTGTCCCTGATCCCTCTTCGGGGCCTACGGCGTCTCACTGGGAATTGATAGTAGCAGTATGTCGTCGTTCTTTCAATCCCATCCTGAGGCACAACTCACAATTCATCTCTCAGAACTTCTTCCTATACCCTGGGGTAGCAACACCATCCACAGGCAGCTTCATGACCCTAATCTCAGCGTTGATCTCTCCAACCTCTCGTAAGTTCCCTGTCTGATCTTCGTCCTCCCCACTCACCCCTCTCCCAGGCGGATCGGTCACCCTCGCCTCCTCAAACCCCTTCACCAAGCCTCTGATCAACCCCAACTTCCTAACCACCGCCTTTGACATATACGCCATCCGTGAAGCCGTCAAAGCCAGTAAACGATTCGCAAGTGCATATGCATGGGCCGGGTACGTCCTCAGCCCGTACGGTGGTCTTTCCGCAACGAGTGATGCGGATATCGACGCGTTCGTGAGGGAGACGGCGTCGACGATGTTCCATCCTGTTGGGACGGCGAGTATGACTGCTAAGGATGCCAAGTGGGGCGTGGTTGATCCTGATTTGAGGGTGAAGGGTGTGGAGGGTGTGAGGGTTGTTGATGCTTCTGTTTTCGTGCGTCGCCTTTTTCTTTTCTTAGGACTTGCATTGACGTTGTGATAGCCTTTTGTTCCTAATGCTCATACGCAAGGACCGACTTATCTGTTGGCGGAGAAGGCTGCAGAGCTCATAATTAGTTCTTGTCAATGATGAACGCAGTGGCGATTTGGATCGGGGGAGATGCTTATACCATGTAGCTCAGGCTAATATACCACCATCTAATGCATGCGTCTCACCCGCGCCATTTCGTGTACATAAACGGGTACCAGCCATACTACGCTTTATTTTGATACGGGCAAGATTTTCGGAACGTTGAAGGTGTGTTCAGCGTTCATGACTCTATGAATAAAAAGTGCGCTAGACGTCTCGTAGTCATCACAGCGTGCTGCGTAGGCAAAGGACGAAAGCAAACGACTCCGAACGAGCTTGGTCGATATTCATTGCCGTCAGATAGAGATTGACATGTCGTCTTACTGGTCACACTTTAAAAACTTCCAAACCATGATACGATTCTAAACCCTAATATAAAAAATCATGTCTACTTTTGTCTACTTGCTCACTTAAAGACGAGAGACGGCAGTAGTCGAGGGAGAGGAAGCGGGGGCGTCAACGTAGTGAGACTTCCTCTGCAAAACGAGGTAGTCAGCAACAGGTCATGACACGCAGTGGGAAGAAAACTCACCAAGGACTTGTGAGAGTACGAAGGGTAGTCATCCTCCTCCGCCAACTTAGCCAACTTGGCCTTGCGCGCTTTCCTGGCGGCTTTACGGGCAGCATTGCGCTCAGCCTTGGTCCTGTAGTGATGGTGCTTGTGGAGGGGCTTCTCGCTGGTCGAGGGAAGCGACGACTCCACGGTCTTGTCAGCAGAAGTCTTGGATGCCTCGGTCTTGGACACCTTCAGGCTCTTCGCATCCGTGACCTTGTCAGTCTTCGCCTTCTTCTCCGCTGCCTTCTTGGCCTTCTTGTCGGTGATGGACTTCTTGAGTTTAGCCAGAGGAGAGAGCTTCTTGGGCTTTGCCGTCGACGTTGAGTTGGTCGCGGCCTTCAAGCTCTTCTCCGATGACTTCTTAGCCTTCGCCGCCGCCTTCTTGGCTGCGATGGACTTCTTGAGTTTCGCTAGGGGCGAGAGCTTCTTGGAATGCTTCTTCTTGCGCAGAGCGGCGAGCTTGGCCTTGCGGAGGGCCTTCGCCTTTCGGCGGGCAGCTTTCTTCTTGGCAAGAGCGGCTTTCTTGGCAGCCTTCTTCTTCTTGCGAAGAGCCTTAGCGCGGGCTTTCTTCTCCTTCTTGGTCAAGGGTTTCGATGACTGCGAGGGGGTGACGGAAGTGGAGGTGCTGTTGGCAGTGGTGGACTTCGTAGCGGCCAAATCGACTTTAGAGCCGGTGGTCAAAGACCCTGACAATGGCTTCTGGGCGGGAGAGGCAACAGTGGTGGAGTTCTGAACCGAAGGTTAGTTAGATTGCAAAATAGAGTGGACGCAGCGAAGACTAACCGAAGGTGCCTTGACAGTAGAGTCAACGGCACGGGCCTCAATGTCCTCCTCAAAGTCACGAGCCTCGACCTCAAAGTCCGCATAATCACGGGCCTCAAAGTCATCATTGAAATCGCGAACTTCGAAGTCAGCATCATAATCCCGAGCTTCAAGATCAAACTCGACATCACGAGCATCGAGATCGGTAACATCGGCACCCTGGAAGATTTTTATCAGAATACCGTTGCCGCACAGTAAAGGATATAGCACTGACCATGGGGAGCGAGAAGACACGGCTACCACCGGAAGCGAGGACGGCAAGGAAAACAAAAGTGGAGGTGAGCTGCATGATGATTGTAAGTTAGATTGAGGGTTGTGAGTGTAGACTAGGTTTAGAGAGTCAGCGCTAAGGTGGACATCGATAAGCAAGAAAGACTGACGTCGTTGGGGGTGTCGTGAAGGAAGGTAGTGAGAGATAGGACCAGCCTAAGTTCTGACAACGCGCGGAGTCAGTCCAGAACGACGGCGGGCATCGCGCAACTAGCGCTTACCTTTGAGTTGGTTGGGGAGAGGCACCAGGCGCTGCTAAAGTTCACAAAGTTGGATTGCCCTCTTTTAAAGCTTCTCCATCCAGTCAGGGTGTGGGAGTTGGTTGCGAAACGGGAATGATCTATCAATCTAAGGCTCAAGGGATGATGTGACACACCCAGGCTGTGTACTGCTGTGCCACCAAAATCAACAAAAAATCAACGGTTATGGTGTGTGCAGTATGTAAGTAATGTGCATCGGATGGTCCAAAACCTAACTCGAAGTGCATAACCGTAAGTGTCCTTCGCGGAAAGATGAAAGTCGTTTTTTCTCCAACGACGGTCCCATGCGGTATGCGGTGAGAACTTTGCCGGCCTTGATGCACTGCGTTCGTTCCGAACTTCCAGCACTCTTATCAGGTCTCCGGATCTTTGGACGCGTGATTGATGTTCATGACGACGCAGCTATTTTTGATGCGAAAGAGGTACTTATTACCCTCGCACTCTATGCTGACCAGAACTAGTTTATCCTGTGGCGCGTTGGGGTGCTGAGTGGATCTCTTCATATCTCACTAGGCCTGGTTACGCAAAAAAGTTATTATCCTGGGCAATATTTAGCAAGGAGTTTAGAATTGTCACTTATATATGTCCAATACCGGAGCCCTTCGAAGTTCTGTGGAATCTGAATCAGTATATGCGTAGCAAGGAAGACAACCAAAAAGCTCTAGCTTATCGTACGACAAGATGGTTGCACGGCGATGAATCAGAGACCTTCAGAGACTGACCTGGAGGCTGGAGAACAGTTGCGGTCCATATGGAAGATTCCCGCTACATATCGGCCCAACAGCGATCAATTCAGTAGATTATAAAGCAGGCTGAATAGGGGAACTTCGGGGAAGTTCCCCTAATCTACGACTCCACGGTGCAACATTCGAGGACTCAACCTCAAACCTCGACATTCAACGTCCATCAGTAAACGCTGACCACTTTTCCAGCTTGTTACCAGCTGGAGGAAAAAATCTCAAGCATCACGCACTATGTCTTTCCTCCTTCAACGCCGCTCCAAAGCAGCCGCACCTACCCCTGACCCCCCTGTGAGACAGCAAGTTCCAGATCGCGGGGTAATCCAAGCTTCGGTTTTGGTCGTTCCTCCCGATGGTTTGGTATGCAAAACGGGGATGGAGTATGAGGAGTTCGATGTTAAAAGCCTTTCCCGTATGTAATTTTGTTGTTTCACTGGGCTTCTATCGCCGCAATACCACCAAGCTCACGATAGCTACAGAAATGTATTTGGGTCACGAAAAAATATCTGGGGTGGTTCAAGTGGCGCAGTGCAATTCTGGAGCGATCATCATTGCCGACATAGTTTCCGTGCCAATGAAAGATGTTGAACAAGTTAGACCAGAGACCTGGTACCTGCCATTGAGGCATGCATGGAAATATCCCGTCATTTGTGGTGATGCTCGGTTGCTTGCTCGCTCGAAGGTCGAGGTTGATCAGCACCATACTAATAGCGCCATGCAGCCTGACAAAGATTACAAAGGTTTCGGTTTGAGACAGCTATTGGAGGGCCACCGCGTTTTCCTGGTTGTCCATTGGTTGATAGGCCCTTACAGTGAAGAGATGAGAATCGCGCTGAATATACATGCAAATATATCCTATTATAAATCAGATATTTGCTAGATATGGTACAGTCATCCACCTGCTAATGATACACCCAAAATGAGAAATTAGCTTCAACAGATTTGAGCACAACCTTTCTCTACAAAAACTACATGAAAATCCCAGATAAATTCCCTTCTATCACTGTTCCAAATTTCAGAATGTTTGACCCACATTTCACAAAGAAAAATTAAGATTATGGGTGTATCATTGAGGGGTGTGACTGTATTTGGCTATTTCTGAAAAACAGTCCATTTTGTATGCTCCACAGCTTTGCTAATTCTGCCTCAATTGCATCCAAATTATGTACAGTGGTAGATATGAGTTTGTACTATGTGTTACAACTTGTTTTGTAAAAATCGGTCTAGTATTGAGAAAGATATTGCTAGTCAAAAGTGTATCAAATGAGGGTGGCGTATCATTAAGGGGTGGATGACTGTATATGTATACAGTAGATATTCTCACAATGCATATACTCGTAATGCATAAATCTCATAATGCATGACATTTTTAGGGGACCAACTTGGTACGCAGGGATTTATGCATGGAACGTCATATCGAATAATGCATATCATATTTTGGCATTATGCATTACCAGATCTACAGATTTACTGGGTATTTACCTGTTCACCTCATTGTACCTGAGTTTTTCAGGACCAAAGTCTACCCTGATATACCCTGTGTGCCACGAATACACTGCTTCAGAGTAGTATCCAATTTTGCCAACACTTTTCTATCATTCTATGCCAGCTGCTGAGGAGAAGAAGCGGAAACCTCGAGACAGGCACAAGCCCTATGCACCTCGCGGAGGGAATGGAGCTGTGTGAGTGTTTGGTGTGTCATCCACTCAGAGGCTCGCGGCATGTCAACACTGCTTTTGCAACAATAATTGCGCAAATTGAGGGCTCATCTTCATGTTGTTCAAGTGAAATCAGCCCGACAAACTACTCTCAACTCTTTTTTCAGTAGTAACCTCTCTCCCATGGATGTCGATAGCCTGTAAATACCAGTTTTCGTCTCGCTACATAAAGGACATTTCGAAGTGTGACATTTTTTGGCTGAGGTCACAAATAGTCACATTTTGTGACATATTTCATCTTGCATAAATCTCACAATGCATAGAAAAAGTCGGGGACCGGCATTATGGGATCAATCTAACCAGAAACCCCCTTTTTGCGTGGAACCCTGGGTTTCTTCTGCATTTGGTAGAAATCCCCCTTCCATCAATCGATGGGTTATTTTGAGGAACCCCATGTCGGAGTTGAATTCCTAGATGCCGACGCGTGTCGCGCTCAAATTTAAATTGATCTTGGCTCCCCTGGTCATGATGAGAAGACAGCGCGACGAGTTGAGGCTGTTGAGCTCCATCACGCACATCCCTTGTTGCACACGTATCATCGCGCGATGCGACGCGCCTGCTCGACAAGTGGTTACCACGGTAAATAATATTGGTTCATGGTCTACACGATGCTATAGTACAAGATGAGGGTTTGGTACTTACATAGATGTAGGAGAGCAGGAGTGGTTTACTAGGGATGTCACTGCTCCCTTCCATAGTCCCTTGCTACTTGAAAGGTTGCTGACCCCTGCCGCCAACTTGAACTTATGCATGACGCTGTGCCCATGCATGCGCATGTGGTGGACTTCAAATATTCTGATCTCCGCTTCTTGTGGAAACAAGGTTTCTACGCAAGCACTTCAGAAACCCTGGGTTGTTCAGGGGAAACCAGGGTTTCTGGATAGTTTAATCCGGCATATTATGCATTGTGAGAATATCTACTGTACCAGGGATAATTCTATACAGGAACCCCCTTCAAGCGTTCACGCGTGAACCCCATTGGACGTACTGGCATCGTGATGTCCGAAACGCAATGGTCGACGACGACGATCTCTTGATCTCCCCAAACGATGTCAAAAAATCCGTTTACAACTCTAACAGTTTCGTCCCATACCATCTTGTAGTTTCGCTACATGCATTTTTTTCACTGTAAATCAGCGACCAGTGCGAGGAATGATATCGCAGACTTACGTCGGAGAAAGCAGGTGCAGCTACTTTCGGTATCTCTTCCATTCCTCTCCTTCCGAAGTGAGAATACTTGGGCCGAATATCTTGAGCGGTTCGTAATCTTCGAGAGGTTTGGGAAAGCGTGCACGGGACGTAGTTACTTCCTGGGCACTCCTTTTCAGCATTTGCATGACTCGTAAATTTGAGGACTTCGGAACCTTAATGGCTGCGGCATCCGCGAGAATGAGAGAAGTCTTCACACTTGGCCATAGGGATGTCTGATAGTATGCATCAGCGACGGGGAGAGAAAACAGCCTTGCCTTTTTTCCGTTGAGCATTCAGTAGACCATTGAACTTTTCTACAGACCTGATGTCGTTCAAGTCGACGGTACTACTGCCCTATGACCAATTCTGCTTCTCGCAACTCCTCATCGACAGTATCAAGCTTGAGGAGGGTTTTACATTTTTCTTCGGCTCTTGACCGGCACCTCTTACCTCTCCCGAGTGCTCTCTCCCTCCCTCCTCCGCATCCTCGCCTCTTTCTACTCCACCTGCCTCACCATTGTCATCGCCGTGATTGCTCGCTTTTCCCATCAGGACCGACAACGACGACGTGCCACTGCAGTCTATGCCACCCATCCACCTTGACCCACCAAACCGACCCACGCATGCAAAGCGCCAGGGCCACGCCAATCGGAGGCGAAAAAGAGAAAGAGAGAAGGAGGCTGTAAAGTTAGAAAGCCGGGAACGAATTTGCCCATACAAGCCTCGCCCAGCTACGGTGAAGAAGCACGTCAAGTCCTCCAAACCACGCCTCACGAAGTACAACAACGACACGATTCCAATCGCGTCTTCGAGCTACCTAGCTCTTCCTGGGCCCAATTCGTCATCCAAGTTTCCCCTTGAGCAGCTGGTTGGGCCTCAGTTGCGGTTTAAGATGCAGAAGGTCGTTTGGGATGGCACGTAGGTTTCTCCACGTCAATATTCGATGGATTGCTCTTAATTGCTGCCCAATAGAATCTCCATGCCCATCGTTGATGAAGGTGGTCGATACATCGGGCTTTGTGCCAGCTCTGATGCCTCTGACTGGCCAGACGTGCATCAGTCTGCAGCCGCTGCTCTGGAGGAAGCTCGAGGACGGATGTCCTGGGGAAAAAAGGATAGGCGGCATCGGCGTGGGGCTTTCTTTGCATGTAACGTTGGTATCTCACATGGGGGTGGAAAGACTAAGCCCATGGTTTTGCATCACAATGCCCCCGATGACGCCATTCTCTCTGGGCTTCTGAAACACCCCTCGTTCATTCAAATGGCTGGACATGCGTCAGGTAGGCAACAGAGCACCCTTTCATGACGTGATACTCACCTCTCTGGCCAGGAATTTTTGCCACATGGGCACCTAGGCTCCACTCCTACTATGCCGACCACCTACAGAAACTCCTGGACAATGATGAGACCCTCACCCGTATTGTAAACACGATGCAGCTGTATATACCATTTAGCACGTACATATTGCAATGGCCTTTTCCTTGAATCCATGACAATGAACTTAATGGGTGAATGGCTCGAACGTATACAATAAAACGGATTAAACTATCCAGAAACCCTGGTTTCCCCTGAACAACCCAGGGTTTCTGAAGTGCTTGCGTAGAAACCTTGTTTCCACAAGAAGCGGAGATCAGAATATTTGAAGTCCACCACATGCGCATGCATGGGCACAGCGTCATGCATAAGTTCAAGTTGGCGGCAGGGGTCAGCAACCTTTCAAGTAGCAAGGGACTATGGAAGGGAGCAGTGACATCCCTAGTAAACCACTCCTGCTCTCCTACATCTATGTAAGTACCAAACCCTCATCTTGTACTATAGCATCGTGTAGACCATGAACCAATATTATTTACCGTGGTAACCACTTGTCGAGCAGGCGCGTCGCATCGCGCGATGATACGTGTGCAACAAGGGATGTGCGTGATGGAGCTCAACAGCCTCAACTCGTCGCGCTGTCTTCTCATCATGACCAGGGGAGCCAAGATCAATTTAAATTTGAGCGCGACACGCGTCGGCATCTAGGAATTCAACTCCGACATGGGGTTCCTCAAAATAACCCATCGATTGATGGAAGGGGGATTTCTACCAAATGCAGAAGAAACCCAGGGTTCCACGCAAAAAGGGGGTTTCTGGTTAGATTGATCCCAATAAAACTCAGAGTACTGAGAGACCAGCTACTTAATTTTCCTTGAATCCATGCAGATGAACTTAATGGGTGAATGGCTCATATGTATACAATAGAACTGAGAGCA
The DNA here is from genome assembly GCF_000143565.1 of Laccaria bicolor S238N-H82. Classification (NCBI taxonomy): domain Eukaryota; kingdom Fungi; phylum Basidiomycota; class Agaricomycetes; order Agaricales; family Hydnangiaceae; genus Laccaria; species Laccaria bicolor. Next base: position 299,300 of record NW_001889896.1, read on the forward strand.
CTGAGAGACTAGCTACTTAAGAATACTCACGCAGATCACACGAGAACCTCAAGTCAATGCTTCAACATCCTTCTTCCTACCAAATGGACGATATATAAAATTCTATGGTCACCTCCTCTATCCTTTAGATATTTAAAGACTACCATTGACATAAAGTAGATTAATTGTCCTGTTCTACACGTTCCAGTGTGATAGCATTAAGTTATTGCGAAATTACTTGAGATCTCAAAAAATGATCCTTCCGAATCTGACGGGGATATCTGTGACTGATTCTGCAACAGTCGTGGCCCTTGCAGGGGACCCTTCAGACCAGATAATATATATCTTGTTTGATGAGACGAGCCCACATAGGTGATCATGGGTAAGGCAGCTCATCCCAACCACAAAGATTCAGGAGGTGGACCGCTGCGAGGTCGAGTGCTGCGAGGTCGAGTGCTGCGAGGTAGACCGTCAGGAGGTCGAGTGCTGCGAGATCGAGGTGGACCGCCAGGAGGTAGATTGCTGCGAGATTGAGCTGGACCGCCTAGTCGTGGATTGCTAGAAGGTGGACTGCTGCGATTTCGAGTGCTGCGAGGTGGACTGCCAGGAGGTCGAGTGCTGCGAGGTGGGCTGTCAGGAGGTCGAGTGCTGCGAGATCGAGGTGGACCGCCAGGAGGTAGATTGCTGCGAGATTGAGCTGGACCGCCTAGTTGTGGATTGCCAGATAGACCGCCAGGAGGTAGATTGCCAGGAGGTCGACTGCTGCAAGGTCGAGTGCTGCGAGATTGAGGTGGACCGCCGGGAGGTAGATTGCTAGGAGGTCGACTGCTGCTACGTCGAGTGCTGCGAGATTGAGGTGGACCGCCGGGAGGTAGATTGCTAGGTGTACTGCTGTGAGGTCGAGTGCTGCGAGGTGGTCCGTCAGGAGGTCGAGTGCTGCGAGATCGAGGTGGACCGCCTAGTTCTGGATTGCCAGATAGACCACCGGGAGGTAGATTGCCAGGAGGTGAACCGCTGCGAGGTCGAGTGTTGCGAGGTGGACCGCCGGGAGGTAGATTGCGAGGAGGTGGACCACCAGGAGGAGGAAGTGGATTGCCAACGTTGCGATTGTTGTCATGAGTAGTTGTAGCAGCTGATATAGCAGTTCTAGTGGGGACATTACGAAACCAGGCACAGAATGTGATCCAGATAAGGCATATGCGAATAAGATTGAAGCCAGACCAAACTGCCCCCACAATGAAGATGGCCAATCTGCAACCTTGATCCAGGCAGGTAGCGCCATGGGATTTGCTGGTAATTTGAAGCAGGCCTTTGACCGCAAGGGGAATCAGAAATGCCAGTGATCTATTTATTGATGATCAAATATCTACCAGCAAAAATTTGGGTAAGTACTCACAGGATGGTCTGCTCTTTAACAAATGCATAAGCGCGTTCCACCCAGAATCGACGCCAACAAGAAGCATTATACGCCTGTAATTTTTTTCAGAGAAGCAGAAAAGAGTGGTGCTGTAATTACTCACATCCAGCCATCGTACGGCGCAACCCCATGTCTCGAGCCCACCCTGGCCGATGAGACCAAACGAGCAGAAGAAAACGAAACCGCCTATAAGAGTGCTAATGGCAGATGAAGCCATGAAGAAGGCCAAAGTCTGTATCAACATCGAAGCCTTGATGAGATTGCCCGAGACCGCCACAATTGTGCAACTAGCGTCAAACATATCCAGCTGAGTATTACCAAAGGGAGCTGGGTGAACGTACGATAGTAATATACCAGCAATCATCACACAGATCACAAGGTGGCTCTGTGTCGTCGAAGTGAAAACCGCCCAAGCGGGTTCGTTGATGACGAGAGTACTATGTGTGTCGTTGACACCACCTGCAGGAAGCCGGAGCAACATATGTCGCAGGTTCTTGAACTCTTCCCCAACGCCGAAAATGAAAGTGGCGATCTGCCATAGCACGCCGATTACAGTTGCCAGATGCTTGAAGAAGCCCATAAATCAGCGTTGAACGTTGATGGGTAGATGAGAAGTTGAACCAATCTTCGCTTGTCAGCCCCTTGAGTTGAACAACACGTGACCGTGCCAATGACTCATCATCCAAAAATGCAACGACATCGCTAAGGAGTCTCGCTCCGGCCAGAGTTCACGATCATAACAGAAGAAATAACACACCCAGATTTGAACGCGAAGCCGTTTTAGCCAAGATGATTCAAACTTTGCTGCAACCACGGAGTGGTAATGGAATGACAGCCCAAATGTGGGAAGACCGGCTATGGTATTTGGAATCCATGTCTCTTCACGAAGCAGAATAAAACGTAGGTACGAGGTTGATTGTGATATAAAACGGGAATGGTATAAATACATGCGCGGTATCTAACAAGTGTCTAGATTTGAGGGGGACTATGTACCTAGATATGTAGAGCAAACGAAAGCAGATACTTGGGTTGAAAGCACGTAGCCATTGCCCAAAAACAATCCATCCATCCATCCATAAATCAATTATCCAAACCTCACTCCTCCTTCAAGTTCGTCCTTATCTTCTCACTCCTCTTGATACCCACCGTATACCCAACAGTACCCGCCATAACCATCACAGCGCCGCTCCACAACATCCTCCCATCCACATCTCCATACTTCCCCCCCATCCCAACCCCACTTCCCTCCAAACCACTAAAACGAGCGATAACACTCCAAAGCACCGCCCCTTTAACACTCAACACCAAACTCGCCGCTTTCCTCACAACAAGGACAAGGGTCACAGTAAGTGCACTTACGCGCGTCGTGAGCATGTGGACGCCTGCGATGCAGAGGAGCTGGGTGAGGGTGTTGAGCAGGAGGGGGAGGTATGGGGTTGGTATGGAGATGTGAATTGAAGTTCCGAGGTTTAGGTTTATGAATGGGAAAGAGGTGATGGAAGAGGGAAGGGGGACAGAGAAGTGGGTACGCGGGCTGCGGTGGTTTATAGCGCTGATTTGTGATTTGAGGTCGGGGAGGAGGGGGAGAAAGAGGAAGAGGCCTAGGAAGTGCAGGTAGAACATGGATTCTTGCCATGATGCTGGGAGAGCTTGTTGTGAAGGGGATGCGGAACCGTTGGTACTGCTAGTCGATGAGGTTGTTGGACGGCCATATTTTGTGTATGTCCAATCTTGTAGGATCCCGAGGAACCCGGAGAAGATGAGGGCGACGGTTAGGATTAATATTCCTGTAGCGTATATGTATGGGTTAGTTTCAGCTGATGATGATGATGATGATGATGGGGAAGCAGAAGTGGAGCGGGACGCGGAGAGTGTCGTTAAGACTACTCCGAGTGTAACCATTAACACAGATAGGATCTGGGTGAACGAATACCTGGGCCCAGGGATATCAGCTAGCAAGAAAGAAAAAAGGCGGAAGAGATTGGACGCACCTCTTGTTCGAGACCAGCCATCCAAGAAGCATGCTAATCACCAATCCCCCACTTCTAAAGATGATATGGACAGGCATGGGGATCTGATACGCGAACGCCGCGTTATTCAACAACGAGATCAAGTAGAACAGGGCTACTTGTCCCAGATACGGTGTCAGTGGGATTCTGCGCGGCTTGAAACGTGGACCGTAGCGTGTCCATGTTAGATGGGTGGGCAAGCCGTGTAGAGAGATGAGGAAGAATTGGAGAAAGGTGATGAGGGAGCCGGAGTTTGGGTATTGGGATGTTACGTGCTCGAGGGTTACGGCGTTGGAGCAGCACCCACCGAAGATGAGCGAGAGTGTTGAGAACCACATGGTGGAGGCTCGAGTCCGAATTAGGAGGGCCAAATCTCAAGCTCAAGCACGGCTTAAGTATGGCCCCCCTCTACTTGCCAGTTACTACGTGTATTTCCTTGCATGCTGGACAACAGGATCTGATAGTTTTACTCAAAACTTGACTACTCTGTCCTCCATGCGTGTCGAACGCTCACTTCCTTTTTTGGGTCACCAGTCACTCGGAGACCAGTCAGTTCAATCACGTGCACGGTGCAACCTTCCCCAAAGTTCAAGCCCTCCCGGCCGTCATTGTAATAAGTGTTCTGTCCCCAAATCGTAGGAGCCTCCACATGGTGGTTGGGAAAAAAAGGTATATAGCGACGCCAGCAGGATTTGAACCTGCGCCCTCGAAGAGGAACAGATGATCACGTGCACAGCCTCTTCCTGATTCTAATCTGTCGCCGTAACCACTTGGCTATAGCGCCTTGCAATTCTAAAGACATGTTAGAGCTATGGATTGGTTATGGAAGGTTACCAGTTAGTGTTGATTCAATATTTAATTACAATCAATCAATCAATCACGCTCCACGTGCATCAATCAAAGAATGTGACAAACGCGTCCTTTCCTTCGCTCCACCACCTCACACAATGAGCCACGACGTCAACGACCACCGGCCACGTACCTCTGGGCGACGAGACATACCCCGTCAAAGATCTAACGAACGAACACAACCCTACCTTCTGTCGCGAATCACTCGAAACTTGAACTCCCTCGCACTGAACTCTTTTGGCTCGTTGTTCTCTGGGCCTTCTCCTTTTAGATATCAAGTCGAAACCGAAAACGAAAACGAACGTGCTGCTGCTGCATACACCCGGGATCTTTACCCACCAGAAAGGAACGTGACTCTAGGGTTTTGTGATAACCTCAGGAAGAACGGTGACGACCAGGTTTGGCAAGACAACAATGACGCAAGTTCTGATCAAGGCTTCTCTCGCTCGAGTATGCTGAAAGACTTGACTCCCACTCCAACGCGCGCCACTACCCCAAATTACAATTTGAATGCAGCACAAACACGTTTCCCTGAGGTTAAGCGGCTCTTGAATAGATTTGCTGGCTCGGCGACTCCAACGGCTTCTATCACTGTCTCCGGCGACCCACTGGCTTCGTTTTATGGTTTGGACGCGCATTATCAAGGAAAAGAACGAGATTTGACCCACGCTGAGTTTCTCGAGCCTACGATGACAACAATGACTTTTGCTGCTGCTGCTGATCCTGCTTACTCTGCCAACGCCCACGCTACCTCGGACCTCGAAACGCCACCCCTCACCCCGGACTCTCTCAACGAACACACATTCTTATCTTCTGCGTCTTCGAACGATTCTGACAACGAACTCTCCGTCGAAATTCTGCTATACCCCACCGAAGAAGATAACGAAGACACTGGCGGCCTCTATCCTCCTCAATATACTCAAGAAATCAAGGAAGGCAAGAAACCTGAACGTGACATCGTGCGTCCCCTTGCCTTATCATTCACCTCTCCGCCCTCAAACAACTCTGGTAGTGCTACGAAACGTTGATTCAAGATATACCCTCAGCAGAAGACCCACTCTCCAACCAAGACCTCAACACGCCCATGGAGGATAAAGACGAATGGTACGGTCTGGAATACACTCTCGAGCTCAGCTCGCGCGAACGCCATCCCTCCGACACGCAGTCCTTTTCTGCCGGAGAACATTCCAAGGTTGCATTTCTCCATTCTCCGTTCTCTCCCACCCGTTTTTCTCACATACCCCTTTTATTCATTGTAGAGCCGCGAATCATGGGCTCTAATCCACCGCGGCACGATCCACCCCTTCTTCGAAGACGAGGACTACCACCAGTGGAAGAACTGGCATCGCTATCTTGACCGACAGGACGAGCGGAGGAAACATAAGAAGGGTTTTGAGTTTAAGACGAGGGCGAAGGATCTTGCGTGGTTCTTTGCTGATGAAATGAGGACGAGGGATGTTATGTATTGGCAAAAGGTGCGCTCGTCTTCAAATTCAGGGCTGGCCCCCTGTTTTGTTTGTGTATGCGGGGATGCTGATGTACGCCTTGGATGTATGTAGGAGGTGTATAACGCTGTTGGGAGAGAGGTGAAAGATCGGCTTAATTACCTTGCTGCTCATCGTCCTGTACGTTTCCCACTTTCTTCCCTCAACCCTGCATCTTACATACTTTCGATTGTAAAAGGACCCGTACTACCCACGAAAGAAACACGACCTTGGATGGTACCTCAAGCATTCTCGGTCGGTCGCGTGTCTTCGTGAGCTCATGCCCATTCCGGTACCTGAGGCCTGAGAGCCCTGTGGAACTGGAGGGATACTTTTGATACTTAGAACTTAGATGTCAACGACGACTCGTTGCTCAGGCGAATAACCCACTGTACAATTTTTGATCGGGCACTTGTAACATGCATAACGGAATCGGAGCAATAACGCGCATATATTGTATTTTTAAAAATAACGGTTGTGGCTACAGACTTGAAGTCTTTGAACATTTCCACTGAATACCAGTGGGTCAAACTCTCAGTGAATCAGCGTTGTGCCGGTTGCGCAACTGTTCTGAAGGTCGCCGACTGTCACTGACTGTGACATTTCGCAACCAAACATGACCGCGACTTTGCGGGGTGCCAGGGGTGTCCTCATATATTATGTAATGTAATTTTAGGTGTAGACACTTCTGAGATTTCGAGGTGGATTTGACTTTCTCACGATCTACAGTTGACTGTGAGTCTGTGACCTAAGGTCGGTGACGCAGAACAACTGTCACAGGTAGCACGCAAAATGGATTGTGGTAGATACGGAACATGACATAGAGGAATCTAGAACAGTGGTAGATACAGAATATGATGTAGGAATAACTGTGCAGCGTTAGAAGACCACGCAGTGCGATATAGCACACGCCCAGAGGTAGGACCCCATGGCACCGCGCAAAGTTGCGAACGTTTGACCGTTGACGACCTTTGGTGACTCTCTCACGATTTACGGTCGGTGACTGTGACCTCAGGTCGCCGACCCGCACAACGCTGCAGTGAATGCCATCGTTTGAAGCAAGTGACGAGAACGAGGGTACTTGATGTCTAGAGTCCCAGTCGCCAGAGCAGTAGAGACAAGATATTGAAGTTATTTTACAGAATACTCGGCGCAATTAGGCAGCGCGCAGCAGCCATGACTCGTCGAAGTACGTTAACTTGAAGTCAGAAAAGTGAGCAAGTAATGTTCTCACGTGACCTGACGCGAGAAGCACATTTGGAAAACAACGACAAATTGAGAGGTCCAGAATAAGAAGAGACGAGCAAGAGGTGGGAGCTACTGATAAAATTCCGCTACGAGCTGGGAGTGGAATCAGATTCAGGAGATGGACAAAATCTAACGCTTCTTCTAAGAGACAGATGGGCAAATTATAAGTTTAAACCAGGGGGTAGCAATGAGTATAAGCAATGCCATCTGTATGGAAGAGTCGAGTTAGTTGAAATTAATGAGGGATGTTGCGTACTGATGATGTTACTGTCGCAGCAAAGGACATGTTGAGGGCTTTTGAAGACGCGTTAGAGTTCCAGAAGCCAATCGTAGTAGAGCGGTCGACTTACCAAGAAAATTCATCAGTAATGGAAATGCAGTTGACGAACCCTCAACGCCGATACGGAAGGTAAACCGGCAGCACACGAGATTTCCGACTAGGCACGGAGTGAGACCTCCATCGCCCGAGGTAGGAGTGGCAACGGCAGCGAGAGCGCAAGCAGACTCAGTGACGATGAGAGCGAATTTAAAGAACATAGCGAGGGTGAAGTGCGAGTGAGGGTGAATTGTGTGAGGATCGAACGACTGTGAAAATGCAGGTGGCACTGGTCGGATACTAAGCTGAAGCAAGATCACTGAGGTTTTTATACATGATAGCTCTTTACATAAATTCTTAGCTAGCTACCTGCTTCTACGCATTCTATAGAAGCCTGAGCGTAGATACCAGGAACTGCTATGATGGGTCAGACTTTGGAATGTCGTTTGAAGCAAGTGATGTTAGTCGCTAGAGCAATGAGGTGACGATGAGTGCGATTTTAGAAAACATAGCGAGGGTGAAGAGCAAGTGAGGGTGATTTGTGTGAGGATCGAACAACTCTGAAAGCAGGTGGAGCTGGGATCAGGTGGAGCAAGATAATTAACTGACCGTTTCTTTAGGTTCTTAGCTAGGTACCTGCTTCTGCAACTTCACAGAGCAGACTGCAAACTCCGGCTTTCGCGGTTTCAGAAGGCAGAAGGTATCGATCGGCGCCTAGATCAAGATAAGTATAGAGTCATCACTGTTCGAATTTTGAGAAAGGTCGCTCATTGCGAGATTTGAGCATATCTCGTTCAAGTTGCCCCAATTTTCGACTGCGAATGCAATACGAATGGCCGCGTCAAAAAAAGGTCCCGCCGTTGTTTGTTTCTCTGAACCAAACACGTCCCCAGGTATCCGAGTCACAGCATTGTTTTGGCGACTGCCAGCGCCAACGATCCAGCAGGAGCTGCGCTGTCAGTAGAGGCTCGGCATGTCGGATTACACTGTTTTGGGGCGACCCTCTCCCAATGAAGTACCATTGTCAGAGTCACGGTATGTCATATCTCACAAATGTATGTACTTATCATATAGAATGTTGATAGAATGCATACAGCTCGAACAGGTGCCAAAGGGTTCCGAGTCGTCTACGAGAGTCGTGCCAGATGGAAGGTCGGGAAGGCAAACATACGACGATGATGTCATTAGTACCCGGCTGCTGAAGAAAAAAGTCGACCCTAGCAAGACCCTAGTGTTGCTGAACAATCCCGACAACCCCGGGCCCTGGTGTGCAACTCTACGACATCACCAGACCGTGCTCGTCCGTTGGCTTGAGTATCGAGTGTATGGTGACGTACCTTCATTCCTAGAATCCTACATTAATTGTCATTCGTCCAGGTCATATACGACTTTCGTGGTGACATGGTCAGTGTCACGTATCATATTGTGGGATGATAGACAACATTTTCAGCGAAGTCGGCCATTTTTAGATGCTCAGCGGACACCCTGCAACTTGGGCGTCTTCTTGGCGGCTTGCCAGCGCTGAATGAACAGCCTCCGAGTGGACTCCCGACTTCCCACGTTCAAGGTGGATAAAGGGCAGATGAAAGGTATATACATCGCACTCGGCATTGGAAACTCTTTCCTTTCCTCCCGATGCCTTCAAGCCTACAATTGTTGCTTGCTGCCTCGATTGGTGTTCTGTACATTATACAGAAGGTTATAGCCTACCTGCGCGCGGTTAGCGTGATACGGTCAGTGCCTTGTATGACCCCATGACCCAGCGATGTAGTGATCATGATATTCCAAACTTGCATCTAGTAACTATCCAACCGCTTGTACACTTCTACTTCCCGGAGGCAAGGCGGCTTTCTTTCTACCAGCGATTCCAGGCATTTCCCCCGGAAATAATTACTATTTCACACAAAAACACGACGGTGACTCTAACTCTAAAGCTCCCTGATGCCATATTGATCAAAAGTCGTTTAACTCAAACCAGTCTTTCAATATTTTAAATCAGATGTTTACTACTATGTCAGTTACCTGAACCCTTGGGGCTTTTTTTCTCCCCGTGGCTGATGCATACTATCAGATATCCCTATGGCCAAATGTGAAGATTGGGCTCATTCTCGCGGATCCCGCAGCCATCAAGGTTCAGTCCTCAGCTTTGCGAATCAGGCAAATTTTTGAAAAGAATCGCCCAGGAAGTAACTTCGGCCCGTACACGCTTTCCTTAGCCTCTCGAAGATTACGAGCCGCTCAAAATATTCGGCCCAAGTATCCTCACTTCGGAAGGAGAACAATGGAAGAGGTACCGAAAAATAGTTGCACCTGCTTTCTCCGACGTAAGTCTGCGATATTCTTCCCCGCGCTGGTCGCTGATTTACAGTGGAAAATAAAATTGTCTGTAGCGAAACTACAAGATGGTGTGGGACGAAACTGTTAGAATCGTAAACGGCTGTTTCGACACCTGGGGAGATCGAAAGGTCGTCGTCGTCGACCATTGCCTTGCGGACGTTACGTTGCCAGTACGTTCCCTGATGAAAACTGTGCACAAGCAAAGCTAACGCCTACCGTGCATTGCTTCCGTATTAATCCGTAAAGATCTCCCTTGGCATCATCAGCGCTGCGGGTGAGTTATACTGTGTAACTTGGAAGACATCATGATCTAAATCATTCCTTGAGGTTTCGGTAAAAGACTTGAATGGGATGATGACTTAGCCCCAATTCCTGAGGGACATAAGATATCATTCAAAGAATCCATCGACATCGTCAGTTCGAAATTTGTCAACAGAGCCGCGTTTGCGGATTGGTGTCTCAACCTCACAGAGGATGGGCGCAAAATCAAGCTCGCGTACGATGAATTGGCTGTAGGTCTGCACATCTCTATTTAACGATGACTGAAGATTGTACCCGAAGGCTTACATGTCTGAGATGGTCAAAGAACGTCTTTCCATGGGCAAGAGAGAGCATAGCGACCTGTTTAGCAATCTTCTTGCCTCGAGTTTCAGCCACGAGTTTGGAGCTACGGCATTGACTGAAGCTGAGATAATTGGTGCGTGATTTTCTGCCGTCGGATTCGCGGGACTGAGACTTTCTAGGAAATATCTTTGTATTCTTACTTGCTGGTCATGAGGTTCGTGTCAGTCCCCTCGATAGCGGCTAGCCAGATCTCTTAATTTTTAGTATTCTCCAGACTACAGCCCACACTTTGTGTTTCACTTTTGCACTTCTCGCGCTCTACCCAGACGAGCAGGAAGTACTTTTTCAACACATCAAATCCGTATTAAGCGACGGCCGGACGCCGGTATGCTATTATTCATCAAAGTAGTTGAACTTGATTACTTATTCAATGACCACAGGAACATAAGGATATACCGCTTCTAACACAGTCAATGGCGTACGTTCGAAGTTGAGGTGGATCATCGCTTCACTCACTGACTTGGAATTTGTAGCGTATTATTTGAAACATTGCGTTTATACCCAGTTGTGAGCGATAAAGTCTGGGTTGTTTATTGATGCTGAAGCTAACATTCTCCGGCTGAACAAGGCTACTTTTATCCTGAAAGAAAGCGCAGAGGATACCACGTTGAACGCGAGTAACATCCGCGGTGAAAAGGCCACCATCCATGTTCCCAAAGGAACACTACTTCAAATAAGCCCTGCGGGAGTCCATTATAATCGTATACTTTACTTTTGAGTATTTTTCTACGAGCGAACTGATTGATTTTTAGCGCGGTACTGGGAAGACCCCCATGCGTTCAAACCGTCACGCTTCCTAAATCCCGATTGGCCACGCGATGCATTCATTCCGTTTAGCGCCGGTAAGCATTCATCGTTATGCACTCCGTACCATCGGCTAGAATAAAACGCAGGTCCTCGCGCGTGCATCGGACGGAAGTTTGTTATTCCCCGTTTCCATTAATTAACATCCATGGCCTGACGGATTTGCGTCGTAGATTCTTTGAAACGGAGGGCATAGCCATTCTCACAATGATTGTAGCAAAATACAAGATCACCGTGAAAGAGGAACCCCAATTTGCTGGCGAGACATTTGAGCAAAGGAAGGAGAGAATAATGAAAGCGTACGCAGCTATAACGTTGACGCAAGTTCAAATAATCTCACTCGCCCTCCCAATGCTGATCGAGACGCTATAGGCCAATCCGTGTCCCTCTCGTCTTCAGTCGGAGACATTGATTTTTCTACTTGGTTGTACCAGATTAGCAAATCCTTTCAATTGTATTCAATTGCAGGGATTGGCACCACTCAGCACCGCAGAATTCTATACTGGGAATGCAGGACAATCCCTCTAATATTTTGTATCTCCGACGGAGATGGAACTCCCTCTCGCCGCCACTTTCGCCAACAAAAATGGCGGGCATACGTCCACCGTCAAATGTGCACCTAAAAAAACTCCCAAGCTCAAACAACATGCAAATTTATCGACAAATAAGTTTCCCTTCTCGTCATCGTTAATCCCCCCCCGTAAAGTTACTTGTGCAGCGGACTCAAATTTGGGTTCCGATTTCCTGTTTGTACCAAAGCTGTCCAAATTTACTGGCCCAAAACAGTGTCAGGACCTACATACTTTGGACCACGTTTTGGCATGCTTCCGTCGAAATATGTCTGAACTTTCACCCGCCTTTCGTTACTAGTCCCAAAGCCTTGTCCATTTGGCACCTGGCTAAGCACTTAGATTTTCAAATTTCTGTCTAGAATAGCATCCAATGGGACTTTTAGGAGTCCCGCTATTTCTCGCCACACTAAGCTCGTGTACTCTATTAGCCCAAGATTGAAAGAGCTCGTCGTCGACTCGTCCTGGACGTTCCCACGTTCTTCCCTCACCGCATCCCAAACCGCATCTTACGTGAGACCTGACGAAAGAAATATGACCTTGGATCCAGTTGCGGCTGAGTTGCGTGTCTCCGTGAGCTCATACTCATTCTTAGCCGACTTTCGCGGTCACGAGGTCGGCTATTTTTAGGTTCTCACCTTGTTCTCACCTGTTCTTTTCTGCAACCTGCCTTCCCAGCGCTGTGGCAGCCTGAATGAACAGACACTTGAAAGGGAATGTGCTCCTGAATCATCTTCCCACGTTCAAGAGTGGACGAAAGGCAGATAGTTCCCAAACCCTTCAATCCTTTCCCAATGCCTTCAGGCCTACAATTGTTGCTTGTTGTCTCTATTGGTGTTTTGCTTATTATACAGAAGGTAATAAGCTACCTGCGCGCGGCTAGCGCGATACGGTCAGTGCATCAATGTGGCCCCACGAGCGACACACTGACCATGATATGGCAGTAACCATCCAGGTTCTTGTACACTATTAGCTCCCGGAGGGAAGGCAGCTTTCTTTCTACCAGCGATTCCAGGCATTTCCCCCGGGCATGATTACCATATGGTACAAAAACATGATGGTGACTCTAACTCTAAAGTCCCCTGACGCCACATTGATCAAAACGTCGTTTTACCAGTTTTTCAACATTTCAAGTGGGATGTTTATTCCTATGTCAGCTACCTGAACCCCTGGGTTGTTTTCTCTCCCCGTCGCTGATGCATACTATCAGACATCCCTATGGCCAAGTGTGAAGACTTCTCTCATTCTCGCGGATGCCGCAGCCATTAAGGTTCCGAAGTCCTCAACTTTACGAGTCATGCAAATGCTGAAAAGGAGTGCCCAGGAAGTAACTACGTCCCGTGCACGCTTTCCCAAACCTCTCGAAGATTACGAGCCGCTCAAGATATTCGGCCCAAGTATTCTCACTTCGGAAGGAGAGGAATGGAAGAGATACCGAAAAGTAGCTGCACCTGCTTTCTCCGACGTAGGTCTGCGATATCATTCCTCGCGCTGGTCGCTGATATACAGTGAAAAAAACTGCATGTAGCGAAACTACAAGATGGTATGGGACGAAACTGTTAGAGTTGTAAACGGATTTTTTGACACAGCCTGGGGAGATCAAGAGATCGTCGTCGTCGACCATTGCGTTTCGGACATCACGTTGCCAGTACGTTCCCCGATGAAGACTGCACGCAAGCAAAGCTAACGCCTACCATGCATTGCTTCCCCATTAATCTCGCAAAGATATCCCTTTGCATCATCTGTGCCGCTGGTGAGCTCTATTGTGACGCTTGAAGGACATTATTTAAATCATTCATTGAGGTTTCGGTAAAAGACTTGAATGGAATGATGACTTAACCCCAATTCCCCAGGGACATAAGATGTCATTCAAAGAATCCATTGAGATTGTCTGTTCGAAATTTGGTCACCGAGCCACGTTTGCGGATTGGTGGCTTAACCTCACAGAGGATGGGTGTAGGATCAAGCTTGCGTTCGATGAATTGGAAGTAGGTCTGCACATCTCTATTTAACGATGACTGAAGGTTGTACCCGGAAGGTTTACATGTTTGAGATGATCAAAGAACGTCTTTCCATGGGCAAAAGGGAGCATAGCGACCTGTTTAGCAATCTTCTTGCCTCCAGTTTCAACGATGAGTTTGGGGCTACAGCACTAACTGAAGCTGAGCTAATTGGTGCGTGATTTTCTGCTGTCGGACTCGCAGGACTGAGGCTTTCTAGGAAATATCTTTGTATTCTTATTTGCTGGTCATGAGGTTCGTGTCAGCCCCCTCGATAGCCAGATCTCTTACTCTTAGTATTCCCCAGACTACAGCCCACACTTTGTGTTTCACTTTTGCACTTCTCGCTCTCTACCCTGACGAGCAGGAAATACTTTTTCAACACATCAAATCCGTGTTAAGTGACGGCCGGACGCCGGTAGACTATTATTCATTCAAAGAAGTTGAACAAGATATTTACTTATTCAATGACCACAGGAACATAAGGATATGCCGTTTCTGACGCAGTCAATGGCGTACGTTCAAATTTGAGGTGGATCATCACTTCGCTCGCTAACTTGGGATTTAAAGCGTATTGTATGAAACATTGCGTTTATACCCAGTTGTGAGCAATAAAGTCTGGGTTGTTAAACGACGCCGATGCTATCATTCTCCGCCTGAACAAGGCTACTTTTCTTTTGAAACAAAGCGCAGAGGATACCACATTGAACGCGAGTAACAGCCGTGGTGAAAAGACCACCATTCCTGTCCCCAAAGGAACACAACTCCAAATAAGTGCCCCCGGAGTTCATTATAATCGTATACTTTATTTCTGAGCATTTTCTTTACCAGCGGGCTGATTGGTTTTTAGCGCGGTACTGGGAAGACCCCCATGCGTTCAAACCGTCACGCTTCTTAAATCCCGATTGGCCACGCGACGCATTCATTCCGTTTAGCGCCGGTAAGCCTTCCTCGCCATATACTGTGTGCCATTGGCTAGAATAAAATGCAGGTCCTCGCGCGTGCATCGGACGGAAGTTTGTTATTCCCCGTTTCCATCAATTAACACTCCATGGCCTAACGGATTTGCGTCGTAGATTCTTTGAAACGGAGGGCATAGCCATTCTCACAATGCTTGTAACAAAATACAAGATTACCGTCAAAGAGGAGCCCCAATTTGCTGGCGAAACATTTGAGCAAAGGAAGGAGAGAATCATGAAAGCGATCGGAGCTATAACGTTGACGTAAGTTCATATAACCTAACTTGCCCTCCCGACTTTGCTGATCGAGATGCTATAGGCCAATCCGTGTCCCTCTCGTCTTCAGTCGGAGACATTGATTTTCCCTTGTGCGAGATCAGCAAATGTTTTCAATGCAGGGATTAGTACCACTAAGCACTGTAGAATTTCCGAGTCAATACACTGAGAATGCAGGGAAATCCCTCTCATATTTTGTATATTCAATGGAGATGGATATCCCTCATCGCCCGTTTGTCGTTCATTGGGTTTTGTGGAATTTGGGTGAAGTTCTGGACTTCGTCGAACTGTGTCTGAACTTTCACCCGGCCTTTTCGTTGCTAGCCTTGTCTTGTCCATTTGGCATCTGGCCCAAGCACTCAAATTTCCAAATTTTTGTCCAGAATAGAGACCAGCGTCCAAGGCGACGCTAGTACTAGCTCCTCTCCCGCTCTCCACAAGGGCTAGCTCAACAGCCCTAGCCCGACACCAAAAATTAAAAAATCCCCATATATTGTATTGTTCAAAACCAAGTAGCTAGTCTGTGCATGTGCATAGTATGGTAACGGGTAGTTCTACGTAGTGTGTGTATGTACTAAAACAAAGGGCATATGTAATAATGTTATGAATAAAGATAGTGCGATGCGGGTGTGGTGGTGAGGGTATAGTGTGTGGTATATGGTGTACAAATGCGGTATATGCGGTGGGTGGTGGTGGGTAGAATACAATGTGGTCCATTGGCCGAGTTCAAGGAAGTGGGGTTGTAGATGGGCAGCAGGGGCAACTTTTCCGGACGAAAAAAAAAGAGGCAAATGAGTGTGGAAATCAAGCACCAAAGGGGGCTGAAAGATGAAGAAGGGGCGGTGTGGTATAGGTGACGGGGGGCATTGAGGGTTGTCCGAGATCAAATTGACATCTAAGGTCAAGAAGGAAAGAAAGAAAAACAAAGGAAAAGAAAAAAGTTGTCCAAGTCGTTGGAAGTTTTGTCTCGTCAAATCAAGCCGACAAGTTCATCACACTTGAGGGCGGTCGTCCATGAGCAGCATGATGCGCGTAACCACCTGAAGAGGACGCAGACGGCTTGAGCGATCCAGCAGCAGCGCCCCACATCCGTGTAAAGAACCCACCACCAGCTGGACCCTGAGCAGGACCCCGCCCAGCACCTCGGCCCACACCACTCGCTCTCAAGCTCTGCGGTGGGGGTTGGAGCAGTGTCCCTGCACGAACTCTTGCCGTACCCCTCCTCGGTTTGTAGTTCGAGCTATTGCCGTTGGGCGTACAGACCGCGCTGCTGGAGGAGGAGGAGATGATGGGCATAGTCACGCTAGACCCCATCCCTGACCCCTTGGGAGAGTCTGTTTGAGAGATGGTAGTTACGGAGAGGGAGACGGCAATGGTTACCGAGGAGGAAGATGATGAAGAGGACTCTCGCTTTCCGCTTCCACGACGCGGGGAATCGACGACAGTGTGGATGGACGATGTGTCGCTAGAGTTGCGTGCGCGTTGGGTAGCATGGGCTTTGATGACGTGCAGGGGGAGTGCTGTTCCTGGCAGCCTCAGCGGCTTCTTGACCCCGCCCACTCCGGGTTTAGAAGCGACTGATAGTTTTTCGTGAAGCTCGAGGTGCGAGGACGAAGCCGCGACGACGTGGACCTGTTGTTGATCCTCAGTCTCATCGTCAGACTCATTGCTAGTCCATCCCTCAGAGCTAGAAGACGAGGACCCAGTGTCTTCGATCAGAGAAGCAACATCTGACGAGGACGAGGAGCTGGAAGATGCTGTAGACGTCGTCGAAAGGCTGTTGTACATTGGCTGTGGCACGCGGGAGTACGAGGCAGAGAGGTGGGCCGTCGACAGACGTTTTGCGATTCCTCGCACGGCGGTGGTTAGTATCCCGCCGCCGCCACTGCCGCTTCCTGATGGGGTCGGCGTGGAGTAGGCGTTCAACCGTTCTCTTCTCTCCTCGCCTGCGACCGGGGGCGGCGTTAGCGGCAGCTGTACTCTTTTCTGGCTGTTTGAAGCTGCCAGATTCCCACCTTTTGGTGCTGGAGTTGCGAGTTGCGCTTGTGCTCTGGCCTTGCCAGCTTTGGACACCCTGTCGACCGCCGACGCTCTTGCGCTACTACTGCTGTATTCACCTGGGGACGGTGCGACCATGAACGGAGCAAAGAGAGCGCAGACCTCGGGCTCAAAGAAGCGGAGATCGTAGTCTAAGAGATAAAGAAGCTGCTTCTCCATGAGATTGACCTCGTTGACATCAAAGAGAACAGCATATTTCGCCCAATGCGAGTTCTTGGGAGAGGAGTCGTTGAGGTACTTGGCTGTCACAATTAGCGTGGCGAGGAAGACGCGGTGGCGTGTGCATGGCATGCCTGTAAAAGGAGTTTAGCAATGAAAAGAAAGGGGTAGAACAAGCTAACCTTTCGCTAAGGAAGGGAGTCTCGTACGCAATCGGTCGAGATAGACAAGCGTGGTAAGGAGCGTGGTGACTTGGACATTAGAGCACTTAACGAGATGAAGAATGAAGTTTTCAAGAGAAATGAGAGTCGATACAGGAGGGTTCGAAGGGGTAGTGGATTCTGCGTCTTGATCAGCGAAAGTCACCTTGAGTGGAGTTCGCGGCGGCGTGGGGGGAACACTCTGCGAAGTTGGTGACGGCGAGAGTGGAGGACGGCCATCTTGCTCGTCGTCAATTCGGATGACTTTTGCAGCTTGGCGGGCAATGTAGGTGATCATGTCAATCGAGACACGCCTCCCAACGAGGTGGATGAGCAGGGGGTTGTGAGCGGAGCAGGGGAGCAGCGAAGCGGGATGCCTCCTGTTCGCGTATGAGTCTGCCATAGGGCGGGAAGGATCGGGGGAGTAGAATGGATGAGATTATCGTATTACCCCGTCAAGGGATGTTATGGGAGAAAGAAAGAAAGAAAGGTAACATGATATCCACTCTTACTGCTTTTCTACGATCGGTGAAACCCCTTTCACCGATCACAGTCGCGTACGAGTTCTTGGAAGAAATGGCACGTCCGCTATTGAAATCCGTCGAGCACATCATCGCTAGTGTCATGTTCATCGTAGTAGTCGTTGACCTGTTTGTCGGGGACATGAACTGGGAGTCTTGACTTGATCAATTTAAAGTTTTAAACGTTGAATTGTATCTGCACGTGACCGCGTTCCATCTTCCGACTCGTCCCAGCCTGTTCCAGCATCCTCCACAACTCTTCTTCTGAGGCCAGTTCCCTGTGTCTTTTTTTGGCTATTGCCTCCATCTTTCTGTGACCAGGATTAGTGAGATATGAAAATATACACTCAGCTGAGACCCCGACGCGTTCAACGGCCTGCAGAATGAACTAAAAATATAACTCCGGGAGGACCGACAAAATTCTATATCATTGCGCATGTGTTAGTATGCGTTCTGATTTTGAGAGATCTCCAAGTTTCAGGCATTCCAGTGCAAAGTCAGGAGTCGGGTAGTAGGTGCGATAAATATAGATCATCATCAACGCTTTCTTTTCTTTCTGTCAACACCGTGACCGAAGTAATCACCAAAAACCAAATACTTGAGTATCAACGTTCTTAACGCTCCAAGCTTCAGCGCTCAGCTTCAAGATCTACATTTCTCGTCATTTGAGTTCGATGGCATTTACTGTTAGGGAACTCTTTGGGTTACCTTTGAAAGCTGTTCAAGGTTCAGGCGTGCACTGCCCAATGGCTGCACAACACCGCGTTGGATCGCAGGCGCGAGTCTTTCTGCGAGATTGCAATGACGCTCATCCACGCTGTGTTCAGGGTCAAAACCGCTTCTTAGGCAATTCGGGTATTAAGCTGATCTTTACCCTTCCACCACATTGTACATAAACCTCAAAGGAACTGCGAATCTGTTGTCTTTATCGCCCATCACCAATCCAACATGATCTCCTCCCTTGTGTTCCTCTCGTTTTTTGGTGTTATATTGGGATTCGTGGAGGGTTCAAACTTGCCATTCACTCCTCACAAGGTATGTCTTTGTTCATACTTGGAAATAGCCGCATCGACTCATCGCTAATTTGCCTCAAGGCTGTTGCTGTGATGAAAGGCCCATCTAACGTCACTGGGACAATAACGTTCACCACGACGGCGCACCATTCTCTTACAATCGTTGGGAATCTAACGGGTCTTGATCCTTCTGCCCAGAGGGGCCTACACGTTCAGTAAGCAACCTGCTCTCCAAATTGTAATGGGGGCACACACGATATTCACATTCTTATCTGCAATAGCGAATTCGGTGACGCCACTGACGGATGCGCATCCGCGGGCCTCCACTTCAACCCTTTCAACAAAACACATGGAGCTCCCACTGACCCAGTTCATCACCTCGGTGATCTGGGTAACATAGCTTCAGACGCTAATGGTGTTTCCCAATTCACAATCCTAGCAAGAGGGTTATCTCTCAAGGGACCACTTACTATACTCGGGTACGTCGTCTTTTTGACTCACCGTCTACTCTTTGTTCACCCGAATACCAGCCGAACAATCGTACTCCATGCTGTGTGTACAACTCGGCTTTATCAATGTCATACATATACTAATCGATTAACCGTCAACAGGGTACTGACGACCTTGGCAAGGGAGGTTTCAATGACTCCCTCACCGTTGGACACTCAGGCGCACGTTCAGCTTGTGGAATCATCGGTAAGGTTCTTCTTCGTACATTGTCCTATGCTTACTTTGTCATGGCGTCATAGGTTTGTCTGGCTAACTAGCCCTTCTGAGACGAACATCATTCTTACGACATTGAACGACCACATTGGACATATACTTTATTCAAGAACTCTACGAAGTCTTTAATTAGTCACAAAATGCTGCCTACGAGTACATAGCTCGAACTATTGGCATGTCTTATTGAGACATTCTGAATAATACTAATATCGCTACCTTTCTTCGAATTGAACACTGCACTTGTCCCTCTATCCTTCGCCATTAAAGATTTATCTCACGCATCAGAAAGGTTTGCTTTCCGCCGCCTGGTTGAGTGATGCCAGGAGCGATGCAAGTTGGAAGCGACCCTAGCTGTCGCTGACGACACTAAGGATCATCGTCAGAATGCTTGCCAGCCGCTTCTAGCAGGAATGCGACACCTTGGCGCAGAACGACACAGCTTGAAAAGGTAGGTCATGTCAAGATACGCACGTGCTTCATTGTGTGCAATCACTTCGTCCGTACAAGGGGTTGGAATGGAGATGCTGACAAGGGTAAAGAAGTCGAAGTTGGAAAGTGGGATGAGGAAGAGCTCGTCAGTGGCTGAAAATAGTTGAGCTATCAATCGATGTCAAATGGGAGTTCTCTCCTCTGGACCGAGCTCGGTTGCTGATGTTCCTAGGTATCACGTTGACAGAAGCCATTCACCGTCGAGGATTCAGAGAAAGCCTCTCCAACCGATGACAAACCTCCGTGATGTTCTGCACCATTTCAGGATCCAATACCTCGAGACCCGGTTGTTCAAAACTCACATCCTCTAGACTCGGGAACAGCGCCAAGAAGAGTGGAACGGCATCCAGCACCTCTCTATCAGCGTGGAAGCTCACTTGATCGGTTGTATACACGCTGAGCTTGGTGACACGGCGAAGCGCAGAGATGCTACTTCGATTAGTCCCTATAAACGGTGATACATGTTGTAGCATCCATTGCGCGACTGCAAATTCAGCTACAAATCTGAGACCAAGGTGAATGTTATCGGTCGAATGCATAGTGTAATGGGCAATGACAGAGAGCGCCGCGTTGAAGTCGTCGTAATCCATGGCGACTTCAGGACGGTAATCCGATATAACGGTGACTGACGACAGGCGTTGGAATCGGGGAAATGGTGATTTGGCATTCAGGAGCCAGTAAGTGAACACTGGTTGTGCTTCGAGTTTAACCAATTGAGGGAGGAGTGGTCCAAAGAAAAAACGAGGATAGGAGAGAGGTAGCGGGACATATATCGCCGTGAGATGGAGACGTCTGATTGAGAGGTGGCGCAAAAGGAAAAGTATCAGGACCGTGAAGTCGACTGGGACCCAATAATTCACCTCTTCGTGGCAGGTCAGTTCAAATTCATAGAGGGACAGTAAGGTGGTGGACGATAGGATATCCTTCCAGATGGCTGCATGGTCCTTGCAGCTAGATTTGAATGAAAGAGTGGTGATAGACGCGGTGTTGGTTTGAAAAATAGACCGAATCCAAGGAATGAAAGGACGTTGGAGGATTACCTGTGAATGGATACGGAATTCGCTGAGTTTTTGGCAACCATAGCTTATCGAGCTAGATTGAGGAGGTGGGCTAGGGCTCCAGCTTGGGAAAATGGAGAGCACTCCTAAACCTCGTCGTTGATGTTGGGAAGAGTTCAAAGTGCTACCAAGTGACTCTTGAACAACTGGTGCGGTCCAGCGGGTGGCGTTTTGAAGCGAAGCTGGAAGAGGATCGCTGTGACTGGCCCTGTGTACTCGTAATGTTGTGCAACCATTCTCCAGAATGGTGTTCAAAAGACCCAAAAGATTCTCCATCCATCTCTGTGCATCTCTGCTGCGTGAGTTGTTCAGAAAAAGGGAAGCAAGCCAAACTTCATATCCCCCAAAGTGGAGATCGAAAACTGTGACTTGTGGCAAACGGGTCACAAAATGGGTCATGGCTAGAAAGTTGGGATGTAGGTCTTCAAAGTTAGAGTTGGGGCAAAAGACGATGCTTTCAACGTCTTGTACGAAAAGTGCGGTGGCGAGCGCACGAAGCACATGCTTCGAACTGTTATGAAGGGAAATATGTCCGGTATTGAAGCTTTTGATGCCATGTCGTTCGAGGAGGATGGGGAGGGCACGGTAGTGGAGGTCTGTGCACGTCAGACCGAGTTGTAAAGCTGACTCGTCGTCCAGAGCGTCAACGATCTTGTAAAGCAGCTCATTTGGGATTCTGCATAGCCCGAGGGGGTTTGAAGCTTCCATTAGTATACAGTCGAAGTCGTAAGAGTGTTTTCTTCTTCAGGGTATCATTGGGTATCGTTTAGAAATAGTGGTAGACAACTGTGCCGCAGCCTCAGGGAGGGCTACCGCTTGACCCAAGATATGCAGAGGGTCTTTCCTGAGTGCGTGGCAGCGCAGCGTATAAGTATGATCGGGCCAACGACTCGAATCACTGTTGATCCTTAAGACTCGCTCGAGATGGAGTACCTCTCTGTTCGCAGTGACAGACGAGGATATGTCGAGATTGGACTGGTAAGTGGTGGCGCAAGGAAAGGGTTCAAGATGGGTCCAACAAACTGGAGCGGCAGTGCCAGCGTCTGCTGTGCCTGGTTTGCACGATGCACAAGGTTACATAGCTCCCTGTATGTATCATGGACGCAGGTGAATACTGAGATTTGAGACAAGTCAAGCACCTTTCAATGAAAAAGATTGCAGGGAGCGGGGAGTTGGAGAAAGCGGGCCGTCGTCCCACGATCGCTTCAACCCCCGATTCTACTCCAACATCATCATGACGGTCCCTCAAACTTTCCGACGATAAGCTGGCCATTTACTATTTGTCTGGCTGAAGGTTAGACGCTGTAGTACGGTCACAGTATCCAGAGCGGCACTTCCCAACTTGTAGACAATTCGCCATCGATGGCGGAACCCGACAATTCAAACGCAGGTGTATTGGACATCGTGCGTGCTTTCGTTGATCAGCTCGGATGGAAATGAACTGATTGGGCTACGTCTTCAGGTCATTGATATTGGGTCTAGCAATTGCAAGCTTGGCTGTACGTTCTCTTGATTCAGCCAAAGAATTCGGTCTAACAGACCGCATCTCAGTCGCTGGTACTTTTCCGTGTCACTACGGACTTCGTCGATGACATACATAGATTGCAGGAGACGATGATCCTCAAGCTAATTTACAGTCAGTTTGGCTTTGGCGCACCGAAAGGACGACCTGACGCTTTCTGCAACAGCTCTGTCCTTTGCCAGTTGCAGCACTCGTCATACATCGGGTATGCACCATCTTTGAGCCCATAACACAAAAGACTTATCAATTCATTCCGCGTCAACTTTAGCCGTATGGCCAAAACCCAACAAGAAACCGTCACGCAGACGTACCCCATTGTGGATGGCATCGTCTCAAATTGGGATGCAATGGAAACTTTCTGGACTCACGCGTTCTATGATCAATTACGCGTATCACCAGAAGGGAAATCGGTGTTGGTCACCGACTCGCCTCTTAACTCCACACTCAATCGAGAAAAGATGGCCCAGATCATGTTTGAATCCTTCAGCGTTTCCGCATTCTACGTCGCCATGCAAGCTGTTCTCTCTCTCTATGCATCAGGCAGGACAACCGGTGTCGTGGTGGACTCTGGCGAAAGTTTCACTCATAGTGTTCCTGTTTACGAGGGAATTCCCCTTCGACACGCGATACAGCGGACCGGTATTGCTGGCCGACGTTTAACGGATTATACGTGGACAAACCTACTGGAACGTGGATATTTCGTTGGGCCCTCTGATCGACAATGCGTGGAGGCCGTTAAAGAAGAGTTGTGCTACATTGCCCTTGACTATGAACAGGAGTTGCAATGTGAAGCCGACCCAAATTATCTGACGGCAAAGACATATCAACTACCGGATGGTAAGTCGATCACGATGGGGAAGGACAGGTGAGTTCTCCATCCTTAGCTTCATCTTGCGCGTCAACTGATAATATAAAGTTTTCGCATACCGGAGCCACTATTCCAACCTTCCTTACTCGGACTGGACATATTTGGTGTCCACGACGCGACCTACAGCTCCATCCAAAAATGTGACATCGATGTCCAAAATGAGTTCTACAACAACATTGTCCTCTCAGGTGGAAACACTATGCTTTCTGGCTTCCGCGATCGCATGGTTAAGGAGCTTACGGCTCTCATTCCTGCTAGTATGGGGGTTCGTCTGCGTTTCGAATGCTTAAGTGACATATTGACCCGGCGCAGCTCTACATTGTAGCACCTCCTGAACGCAGGTTCTCAGCCTGGATTGGAGGGTCCATCATAGGCTCGATGGGCAGCTACCGCGATCGATGGTGTTCCAAGCAAGAGTACGAAGAATCAGGTTCTGGGATCATTCCTCGCAGTATGTAAAATTCCAGTCAGCATTGTTGGCATTTACCTGACATCGGGTGTAGAGTTTGCTTGAACGATGGCTGCCCTCGGGGAAGAGATTCTCGTTAGCGGCACATGTAAACGTTGGCAGATTCTAGTGTTGCGCATGCTGAGAGAACTGGAAAATGACTAGTAGGACATTTGGATGCATATTTCGCAATTGATAGGAGGTTTAGAATACACACGAGGATCATTCCGATGATCACAGAAATCGGTCTTCTTCTCGATGTAGGCCCAGTACTTACATTGAACATGCAATCATACATAAAGACACTTGAAACGTTCTGGTGCGGATGGGCAAAACATACACGAGCAGCCAATATTTGTGAAACAATAACCCTTGGTAAACATAGCACATCTACACACCAATGTGTCCCAATTCGTTATCGTATGAAGAAAGCTTCATCTCAACAGTTCTTTCACCATCCTCGTGCTTCATTTGGGATTTACAGCAATTGCCAACTGGGGACAGACCTCTGTGATGTTCTGCCTCATTTGAGGGTCCAACACCTCGAGGTCTGGTTGTTCGAAACTGACATCCTTTAGACACGGAAAGAGGGCCAAGAAGGGTGGAACTGCATTCAGTACCTCTCTGTCAGCGTGGAAGCTCACTCGGTCGGTTGTATACACGCTGAGCTTGGTGACACAGCGAAGCGCAGATACGCAAGGTTGAGTGGTCCCAGTAGTAGACGGCGACACATGTTCCAGCATCCATTGTGCCACTACGAATTCAGGCGCGAATCTCAAACCCAGGTGAATGTTATCAGCTGTCATGTTGTTATTGGCGAGAGCCAAGAGTGCTTCATTGACTTCGTATTCTGTATCAAGGAGTATAAGGCGGAAATCAGATACGACGGTCACTGATGACAGGTGTTGGAATCGGGGAAATGGTGCTTCGGCATTGAAGAGCCAGGAAATGAACAAGGGCTGTGCTGCGAGTTTGGTTAACTGAGGGAGGAGCGTCTGCAGAGAACATTGAGGATAGGAGAAGGGTGTCGGTGTGTATATGGCTGTCCAATGGAGGTATCTGATGGAGGAGTGGCGCAAAAGGAAGAGTATCTGGACCGTGAAGTCGACTGGCACCCAATATTTCACGTCCTCGTGGGAGGTCAGTTCAAATTCATACAGGGACGGTAAGGTGGTAGACGATAGGATATCTTTCCAGATCGTTACATCCTCCCTGCCACTAGATTTGAATGAAAGAGTGGTGATAGACGCGGTGTTGGCTTGAAAAATAGACTGGATCCAGGGAATGAATCGACGTTGAAGGATTACCTGTGAATGGATACGAAATTCGCTGAGTTTCTGGCGACCTTCCGCGGTATGACTTATTGAACTGGATTGAGCAGGTGGGCCAGGGCCCCAGCTTTGGGAAATGCCAGAAAGCACTCCTGAACCTCGCCATTGATGTTGGGAAGGGTTCAAAGTGCTGATAACTGACTCTTGAACAACTGGTGCGGTCCAGCGGGTGGTGGTTTGGAGCGAAGCCGGAAGAGGATCATCTCCGTGTAGTTGTAATGCTGTACAACCTTTCTCTAGAACGGTGTTCAAAAGACACGAAAGATTCTCCGCCCATCTCTGTGCTTCGTTCCCGCTTGAGTTGTACAGGAAAAGGGAAGATAGCCAAAGTTCATATAATCCGAAGTGGAGATTGAATACTGTGACTCGGGGCAAATGATCCACAAAACGGGTCATGGCTAGAATGTTGGAATCATGACGGGGGCCTTCAAAAGTTGGTTGGGGGCAAAAGACGATGCTGTCAACATCTTGTATGAAAAGTGCGGTGGCGAGCGCACGAAGCACATGCTTCGAACAGTTAAGAATAGAAATCTGTCCGGTATTGAAATTATTGATGCCATGGCGCTCGAAGAGGATGGGGAGGGCACGATAATGGAGGTCTGTGCACGTCAGACCGAGGTGAAAAGCTGACTCGTCGTCCAAAGCGTCAACGATCTTGTAAAGCAGTTCATTTGGGATTCTGCATAGCCCAGGGGGGGTTAAAGCTTTCATTATTAGTATACAGTCGAAGTCATAGGAGTGTTTTCTTCTTCAGAGGCGGCAGGGTATCGTTGGGTATTGTTTAGCGACGAATATGGGAGACTACCGTGCTGCAGCCTCATGGAGCGCTACTGCTTAACCCACGACATGCAGTGAGTCTTTCCTGAGGGCCTGCCAGTGAGCGCGTGGTAGCGCAGGGGTATGATCGGGGTCAATAACTCGATCCACGCTGTTGATCCTTTCGAGATCATGGGTGTCCCGAAATGCACGGGCCTCTGTCTTCGCAATGACGTCGAGATTGAACTGGTCAATATTCAGGCCATTCTAGCGATGACGGTCAAAGATGAATCCTTTCCACGGAACGGAGCTCATTCGACTCAGTCCATCACCTCAGTGACTTGGAAAACATAGCCTCACATCCACACACCAATGAAATCGTCATCATACCAAAAAGGCTTCACCTCAGCAGGTCTCTTGCCATCCTTGCGCTTCATTTGGAGTTTACAGCAAGCCTCTCCAACTGGGGACAGACCTCTGTGACGTTCTGCCTCATTTGAGGGTCCAACGCATCAAGGTCTGGCCGTTCGAAACTGACATCCTCCAGACACGGAAACAAGGCCAAGAAGGGTGGAACTGCATTCAGCACCTCTCTATCGGCGTGGAAGCTCACGCGGTCGGTTGTATACACGCTGAGTCTAGTGACGCAGCGAAGTGCGGATACGCTAGATTGAGTGGTCCCCGTAGACTGCGACACGTGTCGCAACATCCATTGTGCCACTGCGAATTCGGGGGCGAATCTCAAACCCAGGTGAATGTGATCAGCTGTCATGTTGTTGTTGGCAAGGACCAAGAGCGCTTCGTCGACGACATCGTATTTCGTATCAGAGAGTGTAGGGCGGAAATCAGATATGACTGTCACTGATGACAGATGTTGGAGTCGGGGAAATGGTGCTTCGGCATTCAGGAGCCAGGAAATGAACAAGGGCTGTGCTTCGAGATTAATCAACTGAGGGAGAAGCGTCTGCAAAGAATGTTGAGGATAGGAGAAGGGTGTCGGTGTGTATATGGCTGTGAGATGGAGGTATCTGATTGAGGAGTGGCGCGAAAGGAAGAGTGTCAGGACCGTGAAGTCCACTGGCAACCAATAATCCACATCGTCGTGGCAAGTCAGCTCAAATTCATAGAGGGATGGTAAGGTGGTTGACGAAAGAATATCATCCCAGAATATGGCACGCTGCGTGCGATTGGCTTTCAATGAAAGAACAGTGATAGTCGTCGCGTGAGCTTGGAGTGTAGATTGGGTCCAGAGAAAGAATGGGCGTTGAAGGAGCACTTGTGAGTGAATACGGAATTCGCTTAATTTCTGGCGGTCTTCCGCGGTATGGCTTGCCAAGTCGGGTTGAACGCCTGAGCGCCTAAAAACGCAGGGCGCCCGCGAAGATTCAATCAATTGGCGATTACCTGGCGAGGTCCATCTGCATGGAAATTCTGGAACAGAATCATTAGCACTGTGCATCCGGAATGTCGTGCAACCCTTCCTCAGGATGCCGTTCAAAAAGGCCGAGAGGTTCTTGATCCACGTCCGCGCGTCGCGGCCATATGGGCACAGAAAAACGGCAACGAACCACTTTTCGAACCCTGCAAAATAGAAATCGACTTGAGGAAAACGGGTCGCAAGAGGGGTCATGGCCAGAATGTAGGAATATTCATCTTCACTAATCATATTCGGCCAAAGGAAAATCTCATCGACATTCGGTATGAAAAGTGAGGTGGTGAGCGCCCGAAGTACATGCCCCGAACCCGTGTTATACAGAGATGTCCGTCCTGAATTAAAGTCCTTGGTGCCATTCCGTTCGAAGACGATGGGAAGGGCACGGTAGTGAAGGTCTGTGCACGTCAGACCGAGTTGGCAAGCTGAGTCGTCGTCCAGAGCATCAACAATCTGGAAAATTAGCTCGTCTGGGATCCTGCAAAGTCCAGGTGGGCTGCAGGTCTTCATTGTTGCTGAGTCGACTCAGGGTTTCGTTTTGGTTTCGTTTATGGATATGATGATTGTGGGCAGCACTAAGGAAACACACTACAGTTGCAGTACAGCGTAGGCTAGCCCACTTACCTACCCACGTGACGACATCGGACTAACGATCGGCCAGCATCCCGCTACGCCAGCCAGATATCAGGCTACTGTTGCGCTTGGAAACCGGGGCCGCCGTCGGGTTCCAGTTGTTGATTTCAGAGTTTGTACACTCTCCCCATTTTTGTTCCCCGTCACTTACGTACGAACCATTTCGCCGCAGCGGGAGACACCAAATACCCACCTATCCACTACCTTCAAATGCACAAAAACATTCACCGGGCGTCTGACCCCATATCCCTACTCCCTGAGCTTCTATATCCTCGATTTCATCAATGGTGACGGAATCCACGTCGATGATGCCGTGAATCTTGGAGTCTACGACATTGGTATGCATGGTACGGCCAAACCCCTCGAGATGAAGCCAATGGGAAGCAGGGCATCCCGCCGGTCGACCGTTGATCTATATGCCTTGAACCCAGGACGTGTTTGCAGGATCCAGCTGCGCGACTCTGGTGTGCATGTTCAAACAATCTCGTTCGCCCATGGCACTAAAATCACACCATGCCTCACCTGATATATGGTATGGTTCTCAATCTTCTGTTGGGATGACTCTAATCTGCGTAGGATGTATCACATTGACTAGGCTTGTCAAACCATCCTTTGATAAGCTTCTGGTCAAACAGGTCCACGACTCCCATACGAGTCGCTCCAGCAGTCCCATTGAGATCTTGCTTCCTCTCTGGCGGGTTCTAAAAGCTTCCAAGGGCAAAAACGATATTATCATTTCTGCTGTACATATTACGATAACTACTAGATAACCAGCCAGCAGCGAGTTGAGTCGCCATTCTAGCGCGATATATGGAGTGTGTAATAAACGAATGCGTGCGTGAGGATGTTGATGATAAGGTATATGTTATACAGAAAAATGATACATTCGATTTTTCTCTCTGCGAGTTGAAGTGCAGATTTTGGCTGGTGGTGGTGTCCTTTTGATAATTAGTGATACAAGGAATTCAAAAGCGTCAGATGAGAGCCTGGACGAAAACAAGGAGGGGTAATAGGTAGATAGTGACAGACAGGAAGGGCTGGTGAGTCGGATAAGTCGATGGTTATCTAGATGATGTCCCAGAGTTCTTCCAGCGCGCAGCAAAACTAAATGATACAGGCGTTCATGAGGGGTAGTCAAGGAGAAAGGGAAAAACGGACCTTGCCACACGCAACGCTAGCACTAAGCGGGTACTCGCTAATGCCGATCTTCTCATCGACATACGCGTCCGCAAAGTCGTCTTTACCGCGGGCCATCGCACCGACAAAGACGGCGATGTTGTGCGTCGTCGGGAGGGTTGGGAGGTATTTTGAGAGACGTTGTGTTGGGGCGTCACCTGAGAGGGCTGTGGGTGGTGTGGTGGTGTTTAGCAGAAAGGTGATGGAGTGGGGGAGAAGAACGTACTGATCTTGATGGTGTTGGGTGGGAGGTGGTCGCTTATTGGGTTCTGTAGCGGGATGTCAGCGGTCGCGAGAGGGATGATTGAGTGAGAAACGTACTTTGATGACTTTGAGCAGTTTTTCTGGGCCGTTCACGCCTCGGATAGATAATTTGTGTAAGAGTTGGACTGGACGTATGTGAGTTAAAGGGATGAAGAGCAGTTACTTTGAGAACGCACCCATCAACCCGCTAAACCGCTTGAACGTCCGTGGAATCCGGACGTGGGGGTTCACCTCGATGAGGACACCTCGCGCAGTGTGTATGTACACTTGCAGCAACCCCGCTTTATTCAACGGAGAATCCAGCAGCGTCAATAGGCACTATGACTCAAGTCAACTACGAGATCCACAAAACATAATAGATTTTTATAAACATACCTGATGAGTGATATCCGGCCTCGCATCCGCGATATCCCTCCCCGTCTTCGCCAATATCCCCTGGTGGTCATCACAATTCAGAAGCGTATACTTCGCTTCCCCATCCCCCTTCCCATTCCTGCCCTTCCCCGTACCACCTGAGATTTTGTAGGCCTCCAAACACGCCTGCTCCAAAACGACATACAATCTGCGTTGGGGCGACGCGACACCCCCGCGGGGGACGTGCGCCTGCACGGGCAGCATGGACGGGTTGGCGACGGGTTGAAGGGGCGTGTACGGGTTAGGTGTTGAACCTGTCATTTTACGGGCTTTCGACGCGGGCAAGGGGCGTGTGGGGCGGTCGCCTGGTGGTGGTGTGGGATGAGGATGGTTGTTACTTGCATTTTTAAGGATCGTGATAGGTTTATTATCTTGATTTAGCGCGGGGGCGTGATCATCGATTAAAATCTCGGTGCTTCGGGTACCGGCAATGCCATTGTGATCGCCAACCGCATCTTCGTCGTCTATCTGCATGATTGGACCATCGTCTCTGTCCCCCTGCTCCCCCTCGGAATCAGAGCTGTGCGTAGGGCTTTTTTGGCGCCGGCGCTGGGCAGGTCGTTCGCCTGGTGTGGACTTGGGTCGGGGTGGGGGCTCGATGCCGTCTACTGATAAAAAGTGTTTTGGGCTCAGAGTCATGAGCAGGGAATGCGAGTCGCTGTTGTCCATTGACCCGGAATGGCGGCGACGGCGAGCTGGGACGGTCGTTCCCTCCATCTTTGGAGTTATTATTATTTTTGACTGGGTTAGGTTGTAGGTGTTGGCTGAGGGGCGTCGTGAGCGGCAGGAGGAGAGATGGTAGTGGCTCTAATGGACGTATGACTTTTTTATGTCCTCTTGAAAAATTTGTGACGGGGATGGAACACGTGCACACCTTATTTTCGACCCCTGTCCTGTGTCCATGCTTTGCCATTATCTTCTTACATACGAAGCACCACGAAGCTTGCAGGGAAGATATCTTATCTACCACGAAATTGGACAATGCCCGTCAACCGATTCGGTAAATCTCGACATGAAAGCTGGGAACACCCTGAAGCTACTTCAATGCAGGGCAGTTCTGGGGCTCGAAATTCTGCTGGGCTACGGAGAAGCGCGGCCGGAATGACATTCACATTGCTATGGAAATATCAAAGATAGTACTTGGACAGGCGAAGATGGATTTGGATGTCGTATGACCTCGCGTCTGGACTTTCAGATGTGGACTATCAGACAAATCTAAGTTATCCTTTGCCCCACGTTTGCTGTTCAAGCCAGCTGATTCTCATGATGGATAATGGGCCGTCGTTAAAGTGGAGACGACGACGCGCAAATGTACAACACTAGTTCTTGGATGCGACCTTGGATATCATTGCATCTTGGTGTGCTATTTACTCCTATCTGGACAAGGGAAATCGAGAATCGCCGACATCTCTCAATGAGCATCAGATTCCATTCGACTACTCATCTAAGTAAGTTACGCCCAGCACAGGAAACGGCTTGGTGTCCGAAATGATTCGGATATGAGGTCCGGGACGATGTTGATAGTTCCAACACTGCAGAGACCTTCTATGACAGACTTACGCAATGTCCTTGAACAAATGTGATTGATCAAACGTTGCGACTCCGATACAGATTTTGAAAGGATGGTCATGAGCCGTAGTCTCGATACCAGCCGTTATGGATACTTATGTACACTATTGGGGTGTAATTATATACCATAACGTCTGGAAGGACTTTATCAGTACGTGACAGAGAACTTTTTCAAGCTCCGACATCACCTCAAAGAGGAAATTTACGACACGTGCTTTCGTTGATGATCGAGGCGCGTCCGTTGAGCACATCTCCACCTCGATTTCTATGAGCGGAAGCAAGCGCGCTCACGACGAGAACCTACCAGCTACTCCACAGAACCGTTCCTTTACGTTTGTCGATGGCTTCGCACCCAAAAAACCGCGTCTTTCTTTCTGCCAAGAACGCCTGCCAGTTTACCTCTCAAGAAATACAGAACATTCAACGAGATCGCGAAGCCCAACGGCTAACGCAAGCGAGGGAGAAGGAAGAATTGGTGTCACCAATTGAATTGAGGTCTCAGGTGATGAATAATACTGAAGATATACAAATGACGGAGGTGTACCGTTGTACATAATTTAAATTATCCTACGCCTGAATTATTTGAGGACTGCTTAAGCTCATCTTATATGTTTGTGGTCAATATACTAGCATCCGGCATGTACGCGACGCGAACGCGTTCGCCGTTAATGGGCGTGCGTGCATGCGCACGTGCGGATTTCTTTCCTTTTACAGGTGATGTCGGGGTTCGAAAAAGTTCTCTCCTTGGTCGTGATGAAGTCCTACCAGTCTCCATGGTAGTAATTACCCGCTCACACATTCCAAATACAGAACTTCCCCATTTTTTCGAATTCAACACTACGTTCTCTTACTCGAATAAAACATAGCAAATTACTACCATCGGAGACTGGGTTCGAGTCTACATGAGCCGCAGCAAAAATGTTTTACGCAAGCACACGGGGGACGATGTTCATACCTTCCCCAGAGCCTTCCCCTCGTGCACCTGTGCAATTGCCTCTTGCCCTTCAGGTTAACGTTAATGTCTTATATGTATCTATTGACAGTGAGAATGTGGCAATATGGCCGAGCGGTCTAAGGCGCCAGAATCAGGATCTGGTCCGAAAGGGCGAGGGTTCGAATCCCTCTGTTGTCATTCGCAAACTGTGAGTATGCCTTTTTGTCTCGTAGAATTCTTGGTAGTCTCCTGTGTAGATTTATCTACAGATGCCAGTAACCAATCGCAGTGCATCCCGACGCCGTGTATCCCGATTAAATGTTCTCTTGGATTTACTGACAAGACTGCTACCGTTTTCGCTGCCTCTTGAGCTGCCCTCTCCAGGTCCAGGTTATTTATTACCCCTTCTATGCATTTGTATGCATAGACAATATGGCCCATGTGTCCAGGTGCCAGAATATTCGGGTGATGGTTCGAATCCGTCAGTTGTTACTAGGCGTTGAGGTTCATTTTGTTTTTGTCTCGTCAACTTGGACGTAACCTATCGCCATGTACTCCGATGAGTTAATAAAATGTTCTCTTGGATTTACCGACAAGACTGCTACCGTTCTCGCTGCTCTTGAGCTCCATATTATTTCTTACCCCTTCTATGCATTTGCATGCATGGACAAAATGGCCCAGCTATCCAAGGCGCTAGGGGTGATGGTTCGATTCCGTCGGTTGTCATCCCGTCCTAATTTGATCTCGTTTTTGTCTCGTCGTCTGCCATTCTCCTGTGTAGCTTTATCTACAGACGTAACCTATCGCAATGTACCTCAATTAGTTTATAAAATGTTCTCTTGGATTTACCGACAAGATTGCTACCGTTCTCGCTGCTTCTGGAGCTACCCTCTCCAGGTCCAGGTTATTTATTACCCCTTCTATGCATAGAATACATAGACAATATGGCCCAGCTGTCCAAGGCGCTGGGTGGAAGTGCGATGGTTCAAATCCATTACTTGTCATCCCTCGCTTTTGTTGATTTGTTTTTGCCTCGTCGTCTGCAAGTCTCCTGTGTAGCTTTATCTCAGGCTATACAACCTATACATCGCTGCCATAGATGCATTTGTATGCATAGACAATACGGCCCAGCTGTCCAAGGCGCTAGATTGGGTGATGGTTCGATTCCGTCAGTTGTCATTGAGTGTTACTTATCGTTTTTGTCTCGTCGTCTGCCAGTCTCCTGTGTAGCTGTATCTACGGCCGCCAGACGTACTTAACTTGGACCTACTTCAAGAACCTATCGCTGTGTATCCCGATTAGCTCATAAAAGATTTACCGACAAGATTGCTACCGTTTTTGCTGCTTCTTGAGCTGCCCTCTCCAGGTCCAGGTTATTTATTACTTATGCATAGACAATATGGCCCGGCTGTCCAAGGCGCTAGATTGGGTGATGGTTCGATTCCGTCAATTGTCATCCCATATGCGTTTGAATTGATCTCGTTTTTGTCTCGTTGTTCCGCGATGAGCAAGCACGAGGTACGACTGGAAGCTCATTATCGGATAAGATAACGCTAGAGCGTCAGAACGAGACTTTGCGTTTGTACTCATAAGTACAAACACCTATGGATGTCTTTGAGTCTTAGACAAGTCTCCTTGTCCTTCAGTCATCGTTCTGACGCGGTAAAAAGAGTCTTCCCAACCTCAGTCAAATTTTCCCTAGGCACAAACAAGTTATCCGTGTTCACGGATTTCTTGTATTTAAATATTTGCTGTATTTAAATACTCCCTCCTTTCTCCATACTCACAGGACGCTTGAGTTATCTCATCTGCCATTCAACTGCCATTCGCCTGTGTAGCTGTATCTACAGACGTACTTAACTTGGACCTAACCTATCGCTGTGCATCCCGATTAGCTCATAAAATGTTCTCTTGGATTTACCGACAAGACTGCTACCGTTTTTGCTGCTTCTTGAGCTGCCCTCTCCAGGTCCAGGTTATTTATTACCCCTTCTATGCATTTATATGCATAGACAAATGGCCCAACTGTCCAAGGCGCTAGGTGGAAGGGCAATGGTTCAAATCCGTCAGTTGTCATCGAGTGTTATCGCTTTTGTCTCGTCGTCTGCGAGTCTTCTGTGTAGCTTTATCTAGAGACGTAACCTGATTAGCAACTGATTAGTTATGATTATGTTCTCTTGGATTTAAGTACCCACAAGACTGCTACCGCTTTCGCTGCTTCTTGAGCTGCTCTCTCCAGGTCCAGTTTATTACCCCTTCTATTCATTTGTACGCGTAGACAACATGGCCCATGTGTCCTGGACCAGGTGCCAGAATTGGGTGATGGTTCGAATCCGTCAGTTGTTAATAAGCGTTGAGTTCGTTTTGTTTTTGTCTCGTCGTTTGCCAGTCTCTTGTGTAGCTTTATCTACAGATGCCAGTAACGTGTATCCCGATTAGTTTATAACATGTTCTTTTGGATTTACCGACAAGACTGCTACCGTTTTTGCTGCTTCTTGAGCTGCCCCGTCCAGGTCCAAGTTATTACCCCTTCTATGCATACAAATGCATAGACAATATGGCCCAGCTATCCAAGGCGCTAGTCACGGTGGAAGGGCAATGGTTCAAATCCGTCAGTTGTCATCCCGTCCTAATTTGATCTCCTTTTTGTCTCGTCGTCTGCCTTCGTCTGCCAGTCTCCTGTGTAGCTATATCTATAGACGTCACCTATCGCTGTGTATCCCGATTAGTTTTTCAAATGTTCTCTTGGATTTGAAGCTATGATCGTAGATGTGGCCGACAAGAATGCTACCGTTTTCGCTGCTTCTTTCTCCATGTCCAGTTTATCAGTGATCACGCGATCACGCATTTGCATAGACAACATGGCCCAGCTGTGAAAGGCGCTACGTTGGTTCGAATCCGTCAGCTGTCATTCAGATCTAGGGATCATTTTTTGTCTCGTCGTCTGCCAGTTCTCCTGTGTAGATTTATCTACAGACGTAACCTATCGCCGTGTAATTTATGAAATATACTCCTGTCGATTCACCGACAAGACCCAAACTCACACGATGCTGTACCAAAAATGATTTACAGGCGTGTGCTGATCTTTTGCGTGTTACCACCACCATCTTACGCAGCACACACAAACCCCACCGATCGCGCGCGCATCCCAATTATATTGCAACTCAATATCAATTTTTTTTCAATCTCCTAACACTCCACTCCACAAACACCAATTAAAGTGAGTCCATCCATTTCTGTAAAACGCACGATGTTCCTAATCAAGCGCAAAAAAAACGCAGTCACCTCCTCACGAAGATCATCAAGAACAAGTGCTGATCTTAGTCTTAATCTATCCAGGATGTCATCTACACCCGTACCCCAAGCCGCCAGCGCCAGCCCGATGCCGGAGGGCGTGACGGACCCGAATTATCAGCCTCTCCCCGGAAGGTTGGGCAATTTGACGGTCATCCAGCTTCATGGGCTTGAGAAGTTGAAGAAGGAGCTGCAGGAGGAGGGTGTTTTTGTAGAGGAACGGATGGATGATGCGATGTTGTTGAGGTAAGTGGAGTGTGTGGGCGGTGATCCATCCATCCCCCCCTGATGATGATGATGGATGGATTTGTAGGTTCTTGAGAGCGCGCAAGTTTGATCATAATAAGACCAAGGAGATGCTTTTGGATGCGGAGAAGTGGAGGAAGGAGTTTGGTGTTGATGATATTGTAAAGTACGTTTTTCTTCTTCACTCTTTCTTGCCCTTAGGGAAAAGGGGTACTGACGGGTTCACAGGAACTTTGATTTCAAGGAAAAAGAAGAAGTGGACAAGTATTATCCTCAGTATTATCACAAAAACGACAAGGTTCTTCCTCCCCCCTCCCCTTCCATCTAATTACTCACTAAAACGAACGAACAGGACGGCCGCCCAGTCTACATCGAGCGCCTCGGCCAACTCGACATCAAAGCCCTCTACCTCGCCACAACACCCGACCGCCAACTCCAACGCCTCGTCTTCGAATACGAGAAATTCCTAACAGAGCGCATCCCAGCATGCGCCAAAGCCGCGGGCCACCCCGTCGAAACGTCCTGCACGATCCTAGACCTCAACGGCGTCTCCCTCTCCAACTTTTACCGCGTCAAAGACTACGTCAACAAAGCTTCCTCGGTCGGACAGAATCGGTACCCTGAGACGATGGGCAAGTTTTATATCATCAATGCGCCTTATCTGTTTTCGGCCGTGTGGGCGATTATTAAACCGTGGCTTGATGAAGTGACCGTGTCGAAGATTGAGATTTTGGGATCGGGGTATAAGGACGCGTTGTTGAAGCAGATCCCGAAGGAGAATTTGCCCGTGGAGTTTGGGGGGACGTGTGTTTGTGAGGGACGGTGCTCGATGGCGGATGCGGGGCCTTGGAACCCTAAACCCCAGGTACAGGACAAGTCGACGTAGAATGGCTAGTTTTTGTGTTCACTCTTTTCGATAAATAGTAGGCGTGTATATATGTAAAAGAGTGTTGATACCCTCCTCCCGTTTCTAATCCATATCGAACGATTCTGCCTTTTGCCTCCCCTCTTCAAACGTTTGTTCCAACAACGTATTGAACTCTTTCACCCGCTGCGAGTTGATCGCGTGCCCCGTTCCTTGCCACTGTATCAGCTCCGCCTCTGACATCCTCGCTTTCAACTCTAATGAATGTGACGGGAGCACGAGGTTATCCTCGTCCCCCGTTATTATCACCACCTTTGGAATGGACTTTGATATGACTGCCAGTCGCGCGGGCGAGACGTGGTGCGTTAGGGCTGCGGCCATTTGGGAGATGTGGCCCATTAGTTCTTGGGGTTTGGTTATCAGGACACGACGCAGGAATGACTGTATGCACGCGGGTTAGTTGTCAAAGGCTTAGATCGGTGGGATAAGGCTAACCTCGGATTGAACATCTCTATTCGTTCGTCCTTGAGGGTCGTCCTCGTCGTGTTCTGCGAGCCATTTCGAGGGGTACAGCATGTCCATTACCAAGGGCACTTTCTTAGCTGGGTCAGCTATGAATACGAGCCGCGTGAGGGTCTTTAAGCCCGTCCACTGTCCTTCTGTCAGCGCTTTCTCTTGTGCCCGGAAGGGAGAGCAGCAACGTACCGGTGGAAAGTTGTTCCATGGTCGACCACCCGGCGTCGTCACAGCCAAAGTGAGGGAGGCAATGCGCTGTGGTATGCGGGAGGCCAGCTCTGTTTCCGGTGTTAAGTAGTGACGAACGAAAGATAACTGGGTACTACCCACCCTGCGCAATCATCCCACCCAAACTAATCCCAACGACATGCAACTCCCTCGTTCCCGTCCATCCAAGCGTGTCAAGTAGGCAGATAACGTCTTCCGCCATAGCCGACGTCCTACATTCCACAACTCACATCAGCCACACCCACACACGCACGCACATGAGAAAGGAACGCACGTATACGGACCCCTCGGATACCCCGAATGCCCCACTCCCCGATTATCAAACACCAAACTCTTATACCCCTCCTTACCAAAATGTCTAATCTGAGGACCCCATGCGAATGAGCTGGAGTTGAGCCCCATTATAAAGACTATTTTTCGTGCATTTTCAGATGCGGGGGTGGTGCCGTGGATTTCGTAATAGAGTGAATGGCTCTCGAGGAGCTCTGAGCCTTGTGGGCGGAGTTTGGTTACGGGGCAGAGGCCGCGTTTGAGGCATGTTGAGAGGTCGAAGATTGTTTGGAGGTGGGCTGTGGAGGAGGAGGGGGAGAGGTTGGTTGATGAGGATGAGGGGGAGGGGGACGAGGACATGGTGGTTGTGCGGAAGAACGGTTATGGTCACTGACTCATGATAATCACGAATGACGACCAACGTGGACAGCGGCGAACAGGAGACAATTCAATTCCAATACTCGATTTATATAGATATTACTGTACAATGTTCGTCCTCTTCAAAGTATCAACTCCGTGGAATGAGAGGGTAGATATTCTGCAAGGAGACAAAAGGTCACTATTGCCGCGTAGTTTAACGTCGGTTGCATGTAGGATTGATTATGCAAAACGTAGATATTGTCACGGCGAGATAGAAGATTGAAACGAAAGTCGAGCTTGATTGTTACAAAAGGATATGATTGTCGGTCGATACACTGACAGTGAAAGGCCAGAAAGTCAAATTGGCATGCCAGGTTTTATACTCACTCTGTTGTCATTTGTTATTTTCTGAGTGCTAATAATGACGTGATCCCTTCGTTCGCAATGATCATCACGAGCGGTTCTCATCTACGCTACAACATCCAATGTCCAAGAAGATAATCATCGTCGGCGGGCACGGAAACGTGAGTTTCTCTACGCCATTGGCCATTGAAACCACTGAGATAAACACCAAACAGGTCTCGCTAAGACTCGCGCGGCTCCTCTCCACATCCCACGCCGTAACCTCCCTAATCAGAAACCCAGAACACCAACAAGACATCCTCGATACCTCCGCCAAACCCCTCCTCCTCTCCCTCGAAGACGTTTCCGTCCCAGATCTAAGCAAAGCTTTTGAGGGGTACGACGTCGTCTATTTCTCCGCAGGCGCCGGAGCCAACGGCGGGGAAGAAAGGACCAAGAAGGTCGATTATGAAGGTGCCGTAAAGGTATTCGACGCGATTGAGGGTATTACGACAAGTAAACCGAGGTTGATCTTGGTTTCCGCTGTGGATATTAGAGATCCGGAAAAAGTACCGGCGCATTATGCAAGTTTTGTTTTTTTCCATCTGCGCCTGGCATCACTGAGAGATAATTTTTGGTAAGTGTAGAACGAAGACGACATCGCGCGGTCTAAACGGATCCGAGCTGTAATACCCGCATATATGCACTGGAAGTACGAAGCCGATAAGAATCTGGTGAAACGCGATGCGTTCAAATGGACCATCGTCCGACCTGGGGGGTTAATGAATAACCCTGGGACTGGGAAGGCGGACATTGGCAGGACACATCTGGAAAAGACTATTTCTGTGAGTTCTTCTCCCACTTCGCGATTGCGCATGTCTGATTTGATGCTAGAGAGACGACGTGGCTAAGGTTCTTGCTCTTCTTGTTGACAGAGAGGATGCGGCAGGTTTGGCTATCGATGTTGTTGGCGGGGATAACCCGATTGAAGAAGCTTTGAATGCGTTTATTGAAAAGGGGGAGACAGATTTTTTGGGATAAACCTTGGAAGCTCAAAACCGATACCATGACCTATTGTGTACAATTGAAGTTGACTCAGAATTCACATGTACATTACTTACTGCGTCGAAATTATCCATACCCATCTATGTGGCACCGTCGTGTTTTGGGTATCCTGTCTCCGGCGTTTTCCCGACATCCACACCCTTACAACAACGAGCCAGCGCTAGTCCGATGCCAGAGGGTGTCATGGACCTGAATTACCAGGTAGGTTGGGGAATTTGATGGTCATCCAGCTTCATGGGCTTGAGAAGTTGAGGAAGGAACTGCAGGAAGAGGGACGCGTTCGTCCCGGAAGGGATGGCTGTCTCCTGAGCAAACGGTCTTCATGGAGAGCATTTAGCGACTTTTATGCAACGTCTGCACAGATTCCATACACGGTGCCGCTCCGAAGCAGGGTTTCGGCACGAACATGGCCCCATGCCCAGTCATCGTGCCCTTGCCAAATACACAACAGAGAAACGTCGTGGCCACACGCCTTTGCAGGTCTAAGTACGGTAATAAGTATGAGCAAAGCACAGGTTCGTTAAGTACCCACTTTCACAAATGTTAACAGCTTCACCGGACTGTCGTGTTTTGGGTACTCTGTTCTCCGCATTTTCCAACAAGGCTGCCTTTTGAACAAACGGTTCCCGGTTTTTCAGGGAGAGCTAGTGACTTTTCCGCAACGTCTGCACGGATTCAGTACACCGTGCCGCTCGAAAGTAGGCCTTCGACACGAACATGGCCCGATGCCCAATCATCTCGCCCTTGCGAAGTACACAGCAGAGACACACGCCTCCGCCAGGTCTAAGTATAGTAAGAAGGATGAGCAAAACAAAGGTTCGACCAGTACCCACTTTAACAGATTCACCACTAGGTTCGAGATCCTCCAACGGAATGAGAACGTCGACGATGGGTTTCGCATGGCCGCATTCACGGAATACGATCCCCACCCAAGCCAGCTCGTGTTGTTGCTGACCACATCGTTGTTTCTACCCTTTCTCGTCGTCGCCATTGTCCACCCCTCCCAGTGGAGTGACTTTGGAGCCGTCTTTCATCAAGCACGGTGTCCATACCACAAGTCGACCTGTAGCGGTCTGATGAAAGTTTGGCCAACGAGTGGACAGACGTCCCGCTGGTATTCTTCGATCGCCAGACTATTCAGTTCCTGCCCTCCTAAGCCACCTGTGATCTCTTCAATCACCAACGCGTAGGACATTTACATAAACGACTTGACTCACTGATGGTGTTTTCATGAAAAAACTGGTGCAGTAGGCAGAGGTCCGGCTAGAGAGACGAGGTTGAAGGAAGATCAGGGAGTCGAAATTAAGAGTCTAGATGGGTGATGAGATCAACGAAAGTGTTCAGCCTTGTTTTTGGTTTGCCGGAAACTCCAACCTGTGACATTTTCTTCCGAAACGTAACGTGTGGTGGCGACTGGTTCTGCCTCCAGATACTACGCTTGGCAGAAAGCGTTAGCGTCAGTGCCAGGCGCGGTGGTCCGTCTTTTTTGGCTCTCCATCTACTGTGGGCGGCGCCATGGTTCCGAAGACAATGCTGACACAGAAAAACCTCTCATGATCTAATTCTGAGCGGATACTCGACCTGGCCTGAGGAGCTGTTTTCTTACTGAGACGCTTTCTACGTTGAAAAGCTCTACAGCAGCAGGTGGAAGACAAAAAGGCGACTGCTGCCTAGGGACGAGTTGCTTGGACCTGTTGCCGTGGAAAGACATAAGCCGACGCGTTCGGAGATCGATAACAGGCTAAGGAGTAGATAGGTGACTAATTAGAACTGAGTAATAGGTCAAGAGAAGAAAAAGGACACACGACTGCCACCATGGTCGGTGGTGGTCTCGCGGATTCGTTCATTGCCCAGGTATGCGGCAGGTTCGGAGTAATATCGGCGCGACTAAATTTCATTACCAATGGCGTCGATACTGAGTTACTGGGGGCGGATTAGAGTTGGATTAGAGCAGCGAACAGACGGCTAAGAGGAAGGCTACACACCATGTTTCTGTACGAGCAATGACTTCCTGAATGAACGATGATTTGGCAACTTCGTGATGTGTGAGAGTCTCGCGTCCTTCACAGAAAAGTATAACAATGACCTAAAGAAAGTTCAAGGACATAGAAGGCTGAGACGGTAAAGGGGAAACCTACGATGAATACCTTGTGGCAACAGAAGTTGGAGGAAGGAATAGCGTGCGAAGTAAGCTGTACGCCCAGCGTCTCTTGAGCGTCTCGTCCCTTTGAGTCTCTTACCTACAACCTTCATCTCAGCCAACTTCCACTGAACCTCTTTCTTGATCAACAAGCTTCAATCAACCTCTACAACATCTCGTCACCATGCCAGAGTCAAAATTACCCTCCGATAGTTCTCCGAAATCAGATGCGCCTTCCATCCAAGAGCCTGGATCTCATATTGTGGGAGCTCGCGTTCGTATCGCGAATTAGGGAAATGTCTTGGTGGTCGTTAACAATACTTCTACAGACTCCTGTTGGAGAAAGTGACTGTACCGAAGCCAGTGCACAGGGTGCCTGGACCGAAGCCAGTGCACAGGAGAGCCCTCAACTGGTACGTCCTTTACAACGTTCAATGCATCACGATAAGCTAATGAAGAGCAGGTCACGGATATCGGCCAAGCTGGACGAACACCAGACACTGATAGGAACACCATCGCTACCGATGTAAGTAGATGACGTTGTCCCACGTCCCGAGATTGTGATTATGATGACCCATACTGCAGGAGTTTATT
Source organism: Laccaria bicolor S238N-H82 (assembly GCF_000143565.1). Classification (NCBI taxonomy): domain Eukaryota; kingdom Fungi; phylum Basidiomycota; class Agaricomycetes; order Agaricales; family Hydnangiaceae; genus Laccaria; species Laccaria bicolor. The sequence goes on from NW_001889896.1 coordinate 341,659, forward strand.
AACGATGGCGAGGATGATGTGTCCGGAATGATCAATCTTGCCGTCTTGCTCATGGCAGAATGCAAGGCAGGGTTACCACTTTCAGAGCTAGAACAAGCCGTCTTCCTGTTTCGTCAAGTTGTAGATAGCCGTCCAGGAGGACACCAACTCCACCGTGCTACGAAGAGAGATCTCGCGTCCGCATTGGGTGTCAAATTCATGTACACCAATCAACGACATGATTTGATGGAATCTTTGACTCTTCGCAATGAGATAGTCAAGGGTTCGATTTCAGACCAAGAGGCGAGCCCCGAGGTGAGCGCATTTCATTCTTGACAACATATATTAGCTTAGTGAAGATTAAGACCACCATCCGACTAGAGGACAAGACGGACACAGAAGACACATCAGAACTGGCGAAGGGATTGTTGACGGACTTCCAGAAGTCAACTTCCCTTCACATTCTGAACACCATTGTCTTTCTTGCTCAACAGGCACTTGTGCAACTATCAGCTGCATCTACTAGCTGGTTCATCACATTGACGACTCTGGTTGATGCATTATATGCCCGCTTTAACCATTCCTATGATCTGACTGACCTAAACGAAGCAATTTCTAGTTTGCAAGATGCTAGCAAATGTTGCACGGAGCGAGATCAGCAAGAATCGAACATAAACTTCCGGATCTGTGGGCTGTTAGCAACACGATTTGATTTTATGGGGGATATTTCTGATCTTCAAATGGCATCGGATTGGATGATCAAAGGCACTGAAACTTCCACAGGTCTTCTGGAATTGCTTAAGTCTGCCAATGAACTTTGTAAACAGTTCACAAGGTCAGGTAATATGGCTGACCTGAATACAGCAGTGACACTTTTTAGGAAAGGGATTGCAGAGCTACCTCAGGGAAGTGAGAATTATGCAGCTGCCATCAATAATCTTGCAAATGCACTGTTGACCCGATTCAAGCAAGGAGGTCAACAAAGTGATCTTGATGAAGTCATTTCTCTGCACAGGCATGCTCTTGAGCTCTTCCTTCCACCCCATCCCAATCGATCCAGCTCACTCAACAATCTTGCTTCTGCACTGTCAACCCGATTTGAACAAGAAGGTCAGCAAAGTGATCTTGATGAAGCCATTTTGCTGCACAGGCAAGCTCTTGAGCTCTTTCATCCATCCCATCCCCTTCGACCCATCTTGCTCAACAATCTTGCAGCTGCTCTGTTAACTCAATTTCGGCAAGGAGGTCAGCAAAGTGATTTTGATGAAGCCATTTCTCTGTACAGGGAAGTTCTTGAGTTCCTTCCACTCCATCCCAATCAATCCCAGCATGCTCAACAATCTTGCTTCTGCACTGTTGACTCAATTTGAGCAAGGAGGTCAGCAAAGTGATCTTGATGATGCTATTTATCTGCACAGGCAAGCTCTCGAGCTCCAACTTCCACATCCCAGTCGATCCAACACACTCAACAATCTTGCAAATGCACTGTGGACCCGATTTGGACAAGGAGGTCAGCAAAGTGATCTCAATGAAGCCGTTTCTCTGCACAGGCAAGCTCTTGAGCTCCGACTTCCACCTCATTCCCTTCGATCCAGCTCACTCCACAATCTTGCTTCTGCACTGTCAATCCGATTTCTGCAAGAAGGTCAGCAAAGTGATCTTGATGAAGCCATTTCTCTATACAGGGAAGCTCTCAAGCTCTTCCTTCCACCCAACCCCCATCGATCTAGCTCACTCAACAATCTTGCTTCTGCACTGTTAACCCGATTTCGGCAAGGAGGTCAGCAAAGTGATCTTGATGAAGCCATTTCTCTGCACAGGGAAGCTCTTGAGCTCTTCCACTCCATCCCAATCCCTTCGACCCAGCATGCTCAACAATCTTGCAAATGCACTGTTGACTCAATTTGAGCAAGGAGGTCAGCAAAGTGATCTTGATGATGCTATTTCTCTGCACAGGCAAGCTCTTGAGCTCCAACTTCCACATCCCAATCGATCCAACACACTCAACAATCTTGCAAATGCACTGTGGACCCGATTTGAACAAGGAGGTCAGCAAAGTGATCTCAATGAAGCCGTTTCTCTGCACAGGCAAGCTCTTGAGCTCTGACTTCCACCTCATTCCCTTCGATCCAGCTCACTCCACAATCTTGCTTCTGCACTGTCAACTCCGATTTCAGCAAGAAGGTCAGCAAAGTGATCTTGATGAAGCCATTTCTCTGCACAGGCAAGCTCTCGAGCTCTTCCTTCCACCCAACCCCAATCGATCTAGCTCACTCAACAATCTTGCTTCTGCACTGTTAACCCGATTTCGGCAAGGAGGTCAGCAAAGTGATCTTGATGAAGCCATTTCTCTGCACAGGGAAGTTCTTGAGTTCTTCCACTCCATCCCAATCATTCGACCCAGCATGCTCAACAATCTTGCTTCTGCACTGTTGACTCAATTTGAGCAAGGAGGTCAGCAAAGTGATCTGGATGATGCTATTTATCTGCACAGGCAAGCTCTCGAGCTCCAACTTCCACATCCCAGTCGATCCAACACACTCAACAATCTTGCAAATGCACTGTGGACCCGATTTGGACAAGGAGGTCAGCAAAGTGATCTCAATGAAGCCGTTTCTCTGCACAGGCAAGCTCTTGAGCTCCGACTTCCACCTCATTCCCTTCGATCCAGCTCTCTTCACAATCTTGCTTCTGCACTGTCAACTCGATTTGAGCAAGAAGGTCAGCAAAGTGATCTTGATGAAGCCATTCCTCTATACAGGGAAGCTCTCAAGCTCTTCCTTCCACCCAACCCCCATCGATCTAGCTCACTCAACAATCTTGCTTCTGCACTGTCCACCCGATTTCGGCAAGAAGGTCAGCAAAGTGATCTTGATGAAGCCATTTCTTCTGCACAGGCAAGCTCTTGAGCTCTTCCTTCCACCTCATCCCAATCGATCCAGCTCGCTCAACAATCTTGCAAATGCACTGTGGACCCGATTTGAGCAAGGAGGTCAGCAAAGTGATCTTGATGATGCCATTTCTCTGCACAGGCAAGCTCTCCAGCTCCAACTTCCACCCCATCCCAACCGATCCAGCTCACTCTCCAATCTTGCTTCTGCGCTGTCGACCCAATTTCAGCAAGGAGGTCAGCAAAGTGATCTCAATGAAGCAATGTCTCTATTCCTCATTGCTACCCAATACCCCTTCCAATCTCCATCTAATTGCCTCCATGTTGCAAGGAGATGGACACATTGTGCAGATAGAAATCAACATAGCTCTGCAATTGATGCTTATGAAGCTTCCATACAGGCTTTACCACAGGTGGCTGCTCTGAGCTTGGATGTAGCATCACGACAGGACGCCATGGCAGGCAGTGATGGCTTAGCTCGGGATGCAGCTAGATGTGCTATTCGCTCTGGATGTATAGACAAAGCCATAGAACTTCTAGAAGCAGGACGAAGTATCTTCTGGTCACAGGTTCTATCTCTCCGCTCACCCTTTGATCAACTCCACAGGATTGCACCAGAAGGTCCAGAATTGGCAGATAAGCTACAAAATATTGCAACTCAGCTGGAGATTGGATCTCATCGTGATGTTTTTTCTGAGATTTTGGACAACAGGAAGAAGTTATCTGTAGACCAGGAAGCAGCCCGACTCAATCGCCTTAAGGAAGAATGGGCTCAATCTATTGACAAAGTTAGGAACTTGAGTGGATTTGAGGACTTTCTATGCCCATCCCGTTTATCCTCACTCAAAGCAGCTGCGTCAGAACATCCAGTTGTCATTCTCATTGCAAATGATGATGAAAGCCATTGCCTCATCATGACATCGACAATCACTCATCACATCCCTCTTCCAAAATTAGGCACTCCTATGTTAAAGGCACTTGCCCATATCATTCGGGTAGCTAGCTCTCAGGTATCACGGTCGCTCATTGATCAAACCCAAGACATAGACTTAGTTATAAAGCTTCTGGGAGAAGAACAAGCAGGGAGGTTACAAGTTCAAGTTAGCAGAAACATTCACCTTAGATATTCAGATGACATGTTCAAATCTGTTTTGAGGATGCTGTGGGACGAATTGGTGAAGCCAGTCATTGATTTTCTAGATATCAAGGCCAGTCATTATATTTCTGCAAATGATCAACCTACTTATGAAATATTATAGAAATCAAACAAAATGACTGTCCTGCAATGGTGCCCAACTGGTCATTTCACCTTCCTTCCCATCCATGCTGCAGGCTGCTATGATGATGAGCTAGCTATTGATTGTGCCTCTGATTACTTCATTTCTTCATACACTCCAACCATAGGGGCACTTCTGGCCTTGGATTCAGCTCCCACCACCCAATCATTCCAAATGATGGCTGTGATCCAATCTGAAGGGCTGCCTTCTACAAGAAGTGAGCTAGAAAACATTCGGCGACATGTATCTTGTGAAGCTCTCATCGAATTAGGAGTTCCTGGAGTAACTGCTGGAGTTGAAGCTGTTGCCTCCTGCCTTTCGAATGTGTCTATTGTTCACTTTGCATGCCATGGGAAACAAGAGACAGGGAACCCACTTGACAGTGGGCTCGAGCTCGATGATGGGCGACTCCGAATCTCAAGAATTATGAAGGAAAAGATGCCAAATGGATCACTTGCCTTTCTCTGTGCTTGCGAGACAGCCATGGGTGATCAAAATCTACCAGATGAGGCTAGTGTTTGGAAGTCCGGTCTCGTGACTGGAAAAAGACCGTAACCAGACCGGACCAAGACCGCAAAAGACCAGACCTGCGGTTACGGTCTTTTATTTTTGAAATGTAAAGACCGCAAAAAAACCGGTTAACGTGAACCGGTCTTGACCGGTTTGGACCGGTCTTTTGTAGCCCCTTAAATACCCTTTAAAACGCACCCAAGAACGTACGATTTGGTAAAAAAACGAGAGAGATATGAATTAAAATGTAAATTACTTTTGGGAATAATAGATGTACCAGACTTATTTTATAGAAGCACCAATTCCTAACGGAATTTAACGTTCTTGGGCTCGTTTTGAAGCTATTAGAGATGTTAATAAATTTACCGATTCATAATTTTAAAATATTGGCCTAAAGACCGGTCATAAACCAGTTAAAACCGATGCAGACCGAAACCGGTCTATAGACCGCAAAAAACCGCGGTCTGCGGTCTTTTTGCGGTCCGGTCTGGTCTTTTGACTTCTGGGGAAAAGGCAGACCGGTTATGGTTACGGTTAACGCCCCTGGGCATCAAAAAACCGGACCGAACCGGACTTTCAAACACTAGATGAGGCAATGAGCATAGGTGCAAGCTTGATTTTTTCTGGATTTCGGCGGGTCATCGCTACTATGTGGTAGGTTGTTATTAGCATTGTTCCTGTGGGAATAAATTCTGAAAGCCTTAATTGTGCTAGGGAAATGATCGATGAAGATGGACCTACTATTGTGGACACATTTTATGAAGAACTTTGCTCTGGCGGTCTTGATGGAAGACCAGCTCTTAAACCTGATATGACAAAGTCTGCCCTAGCCCTTCACCTTGCAGTCAAGAAACTCCGTTCGCAGGGTGTCTCATTCCGTCGTTGGGTTCCCTTTATCCATATGGGCAAATAATATGACACATTTCAACTTCGTTTGGGATATTTTTTGTCTCTCCAAGGCAATTCTCATTCTGTCCCTGACTCCAAGGAGGGTTTCATCAAATGTGAACGACCCTCTATTGAATTGAATTTGAATATAACTCTATACTTTCCAGGATGATAGCCCATGATCTGCAGCCATGGTTTATACAATGTTTGTACAAAATCAGAAACTTCCAATGGGTACTAGTGATCGGTAGAATACTGAATATGAGAGTGCTCCTCAAAATGTGACTAGAAAAATTCTTCAAGACTGTCAGAGAGGTGGGATGAACAAGGGCAAAAGGCACGTACTGCGGTGAACGATGCCAGGACCTGACTCGTCGTATTCTTGTTTAGAGCACCACATGCTCCAGAACGTGCCAAGAGAGGCTAAAATCGACCCTCCAATCCAGACGGATTTTTTGCGTTCAGGGGCACTACAGTCTTGACCTACAATGAAAAGACTATTTCAACCCGTATAGGTGAGCAACCAAATGAGTTCAGAAGAACCATACTGCTGGAGGGTGCGAGCGCTGTGAGCTCCTTCTGGATGCGATCGGCGATACCAGGGTACATGGTGGTCCCACCAGATAGGACAACGTTGTTGTAAAGGTCACGGCGCACATCAAGATCGCATTTATGAATCGAGGTGTAGCTTAAGAGGTGGTCGTAGTGAGGAATCGGTGATATTGTCGGTAGACTTGACTTACAGTGTCTCGTGTAAACCAGCAGTTTCTTGTCCTAGTAAAGAAGGCCGAAATAGAGCCTCTGGGGTGCGGAATCTGGCCATCGAATGAACACGCCGTATTTCTGGATAGGATGGTTGAAAGCCTACCTCTCATTCCCGATGGTGATAATTTGACCGTCAGGCAATTCGTAGTTTTTCTCGATCGAAGATGACTCAGCAGCAATCTTGAGCTCCTGCTCAAAGTCAAGCGCGACATAACATAACTGCTCCTTGATGTCCCGCACAACTTCTCGCTCAGCCGTCGTGACAAATGGGTATCCACGTTCCAGCAAAATCTTGGTCATGTACTCAGTGAGATCTCGACCAGCGAAATCGATTCTCTGAATTGCATGTGGGAGAGCGAAGCCTTCGTAAATGGGAACGGTGTGAGTGACACCATCGCCGGATTCCAACACAATACCGGTGGTTCTGCCTGAGGCATAGAGAGCGAGAACAGCTTGAATGGCGACATAGAACGCCGGCGCATTGAAAGTCTCGAACATTACTTGCGCCATCTTCTCGCGGTTAGCTTTGGGGGTTAAGAGGTGCCTCTGTAAGAAGAACGGGATGCTCTTCTGGTGGTATGCGTAGTTCGTTATAGAAGGTGTGCTGCCAGATCTTTTCCATGTCGTCCCAGTTTGTGACAATGCCGTGCTCGATGGGGTACCTTAACGTGAGCATACCACGTTTGGATTGAGCTTCGTCACTGCGTTCAAGTTAGATCAACCATTTCACTTTTCTTCGGGATTGGAATTGCTACCCAACGTAAGAGTCCTTCATGTTGGAGCCAGCCATTGCTATACAGTAGCGGGGACGACCAACGACGGATCTAACGACAAGAGATATCGTAAATTTAGCTGAACTTGACGACACTAGGACCGACTTACGGAAAAACGATTGAAGGGGAATCATCACCTGAGGATACGGTCCATGTCAGTCATTGATACATCGACGAGAACTGAGACAGTACCGGCAACTGAAAACAAATCAGACGATGGTAATTAGCTTTCTGAATGAAGAAAATGAAGCGAGTACATACATCCTGCCTTGCACACGCCAGAGCCATTGTCGATGACCTGAGCAGAATTGAATTCCAATGCTAATATAAGTGGCTTCTGTGCACATACCACAGCAGTAAGATCATCGTCCATTCCTGTGATAGATGCTCGAAGAGGAAAATTAAATCAGAGGGTTCTTGTTCGTCAACATATGCATCATCCTGAAGAGGTTTTGGATGTTATAGGGAGTTCAACACCAGAACCGCAGCAAGTATTTGGACTTTGTATGCCGACTTGATGAGAGTAATGGCGACGTTTTGGACGCTGCGAGCTGCGGGGTCAAGAGTTGTCAGGTGCGGTGTGGGTAGGAATGGTAGCAATTATGAGTCGTTGACGGAACCAAGACCGTGACTGAGCCAAAAACCCGGATATTTTGATTTTGATTATAACCATGCAACTTGCGCATACCGTTCACCGCAACTCAAACGCGTTCTCCTTTGCTAAAGCTACGTTCATAATGTATTTAACTGACTAACCTGGTGGAATTCAGGAGAACTTCGTGTGGTGCTTCTACCCGTCAGTACTCAGTCCCAATCCAAACGTGCAACTTGGTCCAGCGAATGTCAGCCACCAGCAGCTCCGCTCGCTGCTCAAACGCTTCTAGACCAATCCTCGAACGACGACAATGTCCCCCATACCGAGTATCTGGGTTGCGCTTACTCCGAGAGTCCTGGCTGATAACCGCCCTGGGATGATCGAACTTCCATCCAGCATAAAGCATAAGGATATCTGGGCCTATCTGGCTCTTACTTCGGTCATTCTGGTCATAACCCTTCTCCTGGCATACCTAGTATACAGCTGCTATGCTGTCAGCAACCGAACACCCATCGCCTCCGCAACGCCAGCTGATCACAAACCCCGCAAAGAGCGAAAGAAGCCAAATCGTTGTAGGTCTGATAGTCAGGTACGTTGTTCAATATCGTCGCCCGAAAATCCTCGTGCTCACAACCCGATAGCGCATGATGATGATGTCGAACGCATCACAAGTTTCAGTCAACGAACCAACATTCGAACACGATCAGTACTCTGTCAGCATACCGCCACTTGCAGTGACCACGACGTCCCCGCTCAACTACGGGCGGCCCGTTGACAAGCCAGTAGATCATTCATCCCACAGTTACGAAACGCCCCGCGGTTTGGACTCGCACAATATTCGCTACATCCCACCTATCACGTCCTGCAGTCCGCCTGCCGTTGTTATGATATGGAACGACCCCAAGCTCTCTCCAATACACGGATCGATCGTAATGTCCCCTTTCGATGATGGTTCTGACAACACGACGATCCTTGGTGCAGTCCCAGCCTGCAGGAGGTCGTCATGCTAAGAAAGACTTGCCGGAAAGGGGAATACCTAGTATCTAAGTGCAGAAGTTTGTTTGCCGTTTTTCCAAGTCTCACAATGATCCACTTCTTTGACAACACTTCCTATTCGTCATTCGAATGCGCCCGCTTGTTTGTTTTCTTTTTTTTAGAAAGATTATTCGATTGATTACTTCAATATAATGTATGTGTTACATTTGAACCCAGTCTTCAAAACAATATCAGACCTTCAGCCTTGTCCTTGGGATTGGCCAACGAACTATGGAGCAATCGTTCATAAAGGATCCTCCGACGAAGAGATGTTGTACAGCTCATGCCATTCAAAGCTACGCCTGGTAGCATTACCGAGGCTTCGAAACTGACGAAATTGGATGCAGTCCCAGTCAATTTGCTGTTCTGCATCTTCAATCATCCAAGATACCCGCAGCAAGCTACAACCTGCTTCCTAGCTTTAGCAAGCAGTTCCTGCCGATCATTACTCTCCATGACCTCAGCAAGAGACACTGCCTGTGTCGCCGTTTCCAAAGCATCCGATAGAAACCCCAAATTAAAGTGAATTACGGAATGGTCCAGCAGAGCATGAGCAAAGTCACTCCGGAGGTCTGGTCTGGTCTGTGTGAGATGTGCAAAACATCTGACGGCTTCACAAGCCGACCCCACCGCTTCTTCGTGCAGCTTTAGCTGTGCCTGAAGGGCAGCGAGCTCTTGGAGAGATGTAGCAATACTCAGCTTGACCAGGTCCGAGCGATAATTCACTTGAGATAAAGAGCGGTAAAGACTGATGCTCTCCGTCAGCAGTTGCAGTGATACATTGTCAGGCTTGAAGCTCAGCCCTTCAGACCTGGAAATGGCTAGTTCCCTCAAGGATCGGGCCAGGGCGAGGACGTTTGGGTGGCTCTTGCCTTTCGATAATAGTTGGCGCCGTTTCTCCACAGCCATCTTTTAATACTTTTGCGCTTCTGCAAAGTTTGTTAGCTTGCGATAAGATTGAGCGACATCTTCAAGTATATCTGCCCGTTGAATATCAGAAACGATATGCAGTGTAGGGCGTTCGTAGATATCGATGGCTTCCTTGAAAAACTTGATAGCTTGCAGGAAATCCTTTGCACGCACGTGTGCGCGCCCAGCACAAGTCAGCGATGATGCCAGATGCTGGTTAAACCGATCCGGGTAACCATTTGCAAGCTTGCGAAAAAGAGATACCCCTTCCTTCGCTGCTCGAGAAGCTTCCTCGCGTGCTCCCAAAGAAGAATGTATTGCTTGAGCCTCCATCAAAGAGTCTGCCAGGTGGTGAGAGAATCTACCCGGACGTGAATGCTCAAGGGCCCGCCAGATAGCTATGCCGGCCTTTACCAGCCCCAGCGCTTCGTCATGATGCTTAAGACTATGAAAGCACTTAGCATTGGCGCTGAGTGCAGCTGCGTACTCTGCACCATACTTGGAAGCATGGGTCTTGCGCAGTCGCATATATATGTCTATGGCTGACTGAGCTTGGAACTGCGCAGCGGCAACCTGTCCTGCAGCTCGTAGCTTATCGGCATAATTGACCAAAGACATCGCTAGATCCGCACGAAACTCGACAGCCTCCGGACCGGAGAAGGACTGGTAGATATCCACGCTCTGTCTTGCACTTGTCAGAGCCTCTTTCGTGTTCCCGTTATAGCTTAAGCAATTAGCGAGAGTCAGCTGCGATAGGGCCAGATTTGCTTCCAGGACAGGATTACGACTGCACTGAGATGTTCTGAGATGAGTGTACATCGTAACAGCTTCTCGAGCTGACAAAAGCGCTTTCTTGTATAGGCCAACGTGTGATAGATGTATAGCGAGATTGTGGAGGGCGGTGGCATATGTGTCACTGGGCTCGTTCTTGGTTGCAACACATACATCTTGTAGCACCTGCGCTGCCTTCCTGCTCATGTCGCATGCGCCGTGATAATCGCCCAATTCACAAAGTTTAACTGAGAGCCGATCAAGTTCAACTGCGACGATATCTGCCTCCAATGCCTTTGCATTCAGCAATGTCATGATGCTCGTTCCATGGATAATCGCATCCAAAGATGTAGTGGAAAGGTCGACTTGTCTCTCACGTGGAGCGCGCCGAGCGATCGAGGTCTTTAGGGAGTATGATCGACCCACCACGGAGCGGGACCTGCTTATTCGGCGGTCGACAGCTTGAGACAGCGACTTTGCCATCTCTTTCATCTCTTTCGCCTGATGCGCGGTAACAGGGGCCTGTGCATCTTGGGTGCCGTTGTTCTGGGAACATATATGTACTGTTTTAGTCGTGGCCTGGACACCACGTTCAGTGCGTTTCACTGATGAATGTCCGTCAGATTCTGAGGGCCCATATACGTTTATCTTTGGCAACGTCAAGCAAGATTTGTGCTTGGTTTGGGCATGAGCTGGGGGTGTCCGCTTTGGGGTGGCGGTTGTAATGGTGTTGTATACTTTCTCCACAGAAACGTTTGGAAAGTTGAGGTTGAGGGTCACCTATCATCGTTCTAGTTAATGAAGCACGGCGGCCAAGAAGAAGATACATACAGGACCTGTGATCGGGGGTAAATGATTGTGGATAGATGGTGGTTTTAGCGACGTCCCTGGCTGCGGTATCACGCGACGGAGCATATCGGTCACATTGTCCAACTTCTTCGACGATTCCTTCGTTACGATCTCGGTCCGAAATGAGGCATGCACCTACAAGACCAATTTTGACAAAATTATCGCCATCTTGCATTTCTTGTAAACAGATTTCGATTCGCACCAAATAGATCTGACGACAAGATTCAAGCCGCTTCTGAATAGAATCAATCTCTCCCTTGATTTTGTCACTGTTCCACCACGCTTTGAAAGTGAGTCCCCGATGCAGCTCCATGTCCTTGCATTTCTGCAGGAGTGAATCAAGCTCACTAGGTCATGATGTCAGACAAAGAAGAGAGGTTGGGACAATGACCATACCTCCTCAAAACTGTAAGCTCGGAACGAAGCTCCTCGTATTGGCTTCCGCGATCATGGAGTAATTCGAACTTTTCGCCAAGATACTGAATAGGACGTAAGATCTGCCTTTCAAATTCCTCGACTGCCTTTCTATTCTCTTTGACCTGAAAGGGCGGAGATCTCTGTGAAATCTTCCGATGAAAGAAACGATCAGATTGAAGTACTGACTTTGTCTAAAGATTCCTTGAATTTGAGGGAGAGCTGATATATACCGTGAGCCAACTTGATGACTTCCACATTCCTGATAAAGGATAAGAGAAGGGGGGAGGGGCGACATGAAGCTTGACCAACCCTTTTAACATGTTGAACGTATGCACCTGCGTCTAAACGTGAGGCGCGCATACTACATCCGTGTGGGGAGGTGCTATAACGATTGGAAATTGGTTTCTGAGCGCTTAAGGCCATGGTCATACAGACCACATTGCCGAATTGCGACATCAACCGCTAAGAGCGGGAGGAAACTTGCCTCTTCCGGCCCAAGTTTACCATACATGAGGACTGTGTCACATACACGAGGCTGTTATAACAACCGAATTGTTGAAGGAGTGCCCACAAATAAGTCACATGGACAAGAGGAAAGCTGTTGAAGTTTGCAGATCACATTCTTATAATTTTGAGCAGAGGCAGCGCAGAGCGGAGGTGGAGGTGAACATATTGGCCAAAAAGTAAGCGCAAGCCCATGGGTGACCCCAAGGCGGTCTAAACATCTCAACGCGCCACTGAAATGTTGCACCTACGACATTTTAATCAGGGCATCCAACCAAGAATGATATTCTGAAAAGTTGTACGTCATCAAGGATTAAACACCGAGATCCGCCAAGTCGATGGCAGTAAAATTGACCGACATTGCGTTCAACTTCGGACAGACCGACACAATTTGCGGGAGGAAATATTTATGCCGGTTCAAGATAACGTCTTGAGAAGGGAGAAGTTGTTCCGCCAAATCAACTTTCTCCAAGCTCGGGAACAGAGCCGAAATGCCTGCACCACAGGCTCGTCCCGGTCATCCATCTTCATCCAATGGCGCGTCCGAACAGTGAGATGCGTAACCCTTGTGAGGTTCCCAATACATCCAACGACGTCAGAGGGAGCCGTGGGGTTTGACAGGTGTTTCTCAAACCATTTGTGCAACCCGGTCTTTGACACGAAGTTGAAGTGAAGATGTATTGCATCCATTCGAGAACAAAGCGCGACGGCTTCGAGGGCTTCGTCGAATTGATCATAACCGAAATCGCCAGGCTCCGATGTTATTGTGACCTCCTTGAGCTCTTTCAAGTGGGCAGCTGTACCGCGGAGGAGCCATGCTATGATCTTTGGATGTGTTCCTACAGCACGCAATCTGGTAGGAATGGGATTTCGAAGTTTAGGCGTCGGTTTGGGGAAATTGATGCCAGATAAATTCAAAACCTTGATCGAGGGATGGCGTTTGAGAAAGGTATGAATATCGCCAAGGGCTACCCCTGATCCCCCAACTAGCTGATGCGTCGTCACAATGTCGAACAGGCACAATGAAGGCAAGGTAAGGGTGGCAAGGAGTTGGTGCCAGGTAGACGATCTGACGTCGTGGAACCTGAGGTGGGTCAAGGATCTAGTGTTGGTTTGAAGACGACTTTGGGTCCAACGAAATAGATAGGGATGAAGGAGCATTGGAGAATTGATATAAAGCGACGACAATCGGGAGCGGCTCGGTGAATGGGAAGTTTTTGGTAGATGCGTAACTCTCGAAAAAAAAAAAAAAGACGAAATCTTCCGACTTGCTGTCGCTGATAAAGCCTTGAATTTCAAAGCAGGCCATTCCTGCGATTCCAGCTCATCAGGATCCGCAAACAGATTGTCGCCTCCGTATATCTGAAGGTCCCGGCAGGACTTCTGGAGTGCTGTATCCATAAGCGCAGCAAGCTCTACGCTCCACTTCTGCATATCGAGTAAAGCACCTTGAAATCTTGAGTCGACAACGCCCTGGTATGATGGGTATAACACGGTGAGGTGGGAAATCAAAGGCAAACGCAGGAGCAGCATCTGCAACATGCGAAGATCAAAGAACAGTCTGCACTCCTCCGCACTGGGGTAGAAGTGAACCCTTTGCAGACTTGGGGCAAACAGAGACGTCCGAAGGGCGATCAAACCCTCTTCAGAGGGGCCGATGATGGAAACGAGGTCAGGGCCTATGATGCGGATGCCATTTCGCGACAGGACGAGGGGAAGGGCGAAAAAATGGAACGTCTTACACGTTTGCGTGAAAGCGTAGATCGATTCATCATCAAGTGGGTTGATGATCTGTGAGAGTAGCTCGTGAGGCAGGTCTGTCAATTGAGCGAGGCTTGGTGGCGACATTACTCGTTAGTTCGCACTCCAGGGACCGTTGAACTTAACCTGAAGTAAATCAGTCTCTTTAATAATGTTGTCAACATTCAGGGACCGAAGAAGGCTGAGAAGCAAGTGACTCGGGGGCGGCAATGCGTCAGGAGAAATTCAACTCCGCCGTAATTGTCCCACACGCCTGTTCCGGTTCGGGTAATGGCTAAGCGCGACTTGTCGGTGGTCGTCCTCGGCCTCTCCTTCCACAGCACACTTGAGATAAAAACAAAGTAGACATTTCATTCATTTTATGGTATGTAGGATTGTCTACTTCCCTGATGTTTAATATACTGTTTCAATCTGGTGTTGTACTCTTGTCTGCTCTGAACTAAAATTTGAAAATCATATATTCCAGAATCTGTCAAGTAGTCAATCTGTTTGGCATCTTCGGCTTGTGTTTTCCCAAAAAATTGAGGCCATACCTGTAGCGATTGAGCCACAAGCGGTTCTCGACAGGAGCCCATTTTCAATCACGTGCACACCAATTAGATTGCTCATCCTCCGACGCGCACGACAATACGACGCGTTACTAGCGATATTCTCACTCGAAACTCTTCTTAATTGATAAATGTTTGCCTCCAAATATTTCAGATGCCAAGCGGCACCTGGAAACATGGCAAAATGAACCTAAGCTCAGAGGCTGCACATACGGAGATTGGGAAGGCAGAAAGGATCTGGGTCTGCTTCTGGCTCGAGTTCAAGCAGAGAGAATCCAAGAGTCAATTATACAGCACAGGAAGAGGTTCTCAAAGAAAAGCTCAAGCTTCTACAATCACAAATGGACATTGCCCAAGGCCTGCTTGTTGATCTTACACACACATGCCCCAGGCCAAGTAATGATTCTGACGTTGATATTGACACAGATATGGAACTCGCCTACTAAACATTGATCCTAATCATGTAAATTACATTTTTTATTACTTTGAAGAGACACAAATGTGCTGGGCGGACGATCTACAATGCAAACGATCCAAAAACCACTCCGTGATGACCTAATATATCCGAGATGTTAGATTTTGGTGAGAGCCAAACAAGGACAAGTGTCACACTGATTTTGCAGGTGTTGCTGGCCCCCAAAGTGAGGTGCTGCAAGGCGGTGCCTGTCCAAATGGGTCAGCAACAGCTTTGCTAGCAACAGTCATAACTGAAGAACCACTTACTTGGCATCACTAATCACTGGTGTAAAGGATTGCAGATATTGCACACAGCCCAAAGGCAATGCGGGGGATATGTACAATGATTCTAATGTAGCCTCCATATATTATGATGTATGCTGCATGGCTAAACCTCCAGAAATGCCAAATTGACGACGGCAGAGTTGATCAAAATTGTTTTCACCCTCAGACAGGCTGATAGAATCTTCTTGAATACATCTTTACACCCTTTGAGGTTGGCCTGCTGTGTCACGCACTGGCTGTTGATTGACTTTGACTTTCTCCAAGCTCGAGAAAAGGGCCAGAAACTGTGGAAGCAGCTGCACCATAGGATCATCCCCATCATCTAGTATCATCCGGTAATTTGTGTGGATGGTCAGATAGGTAATCCCACTAACGTGCATAATGATAGAGCCAAGGGGAGGATATACATATACAGAGTATGACTCACACACTGTATTTCGAAGAACGACACACACACACGAAGTGTAACACATTCGAATGAAGTGCAACACCATTACAAAAAGAATGACACACCCTACGAAAGTGCAACACATTCAACAGAAGGTGGACACATGCCATTGAAGTGTGACACACACAACCCAAAGGATGACACATTCAGCTCAAAGGCGACACTCCACCTTGTAATATTTAATTGGGTCTTGAATGTACCAGTTCATGCAGGTTTAATAAAATAGGCTCATAACTTGCACCGCAGGCTGAGAAAAAAAATACCTGTATTCTATGTTTACCTCTACTTATGTGGTCAGTAAAATTTGATAGGCAACATGTCTGAAATCACAGTAATGTAGTTAACACCTGTTCTGGAACCTGGGAAAATTTAACACCCGATTGGGATTAACACCCAAATAGGCAGCTGCTCGAGCAGTTCATCTCCCTACAGGCTTTTCTTGTCATGTTATGCACCACAGGCCAGAAAAATATTTGAATAGCTCACTTTACTTGTGATAAATTGTAGGATACTCCAATTTGAACCCAGAATGCATTTTTGAACCATTGGGAAGAAAAATTGTGTTGTTCTGAGCATATAAAGTCAGTTCTACTCAATGCAATTGCTCATCAAAGTATGAGTCAATGCTAATAAAATATTTCAGGGTATGTGGAAGCACTTTACATACACTTCTCCTTCCTAATGGGATGTTGCCATACAGCAGGCAACAAAAAGAGAATCAATAGGTAAAAAAAATTGTTGCACTGCTATCAAATGCTGATATGAGCTACTGGTATGTTATTAATATTTCCTGACATTGCCTTGAGCTTCATGTGCAAAAGAGTTGTACTTATATCAAGATCTGGACTGTGTTACAATAAATCTATCCAAAATTGAAAATAAATCTGTCAAAATTGAACAACTTTTGCTCTTGATCTACAATGTTACATATGTAGTCAGGGTAAAGTACCCTACTTCTTAGATGCACATTTTTGAAAAAAGATTGAAAAACCATTGACTGTTCCAGACATGGCTCCAGAGCCATAAAATACAGTGACTAGGCAAAAGTCTTGCATGACACAAATAATTCTATATCCTCTCCAAGTTCCAGGGAATAGTTGGCATATATATATGGTAATATTCAAATGTTCTATATACATCTTTGACATGAATATGAGATCTGGATCTCATGCCCTGCTCCATGTAGGAAAAAGTGAAAGAAATGAGGTTTTGAGAGTTTTACAAATACTTTATGTGAGGGTCTGAAAAAATGTGAAGAATTAAGTACTAGCTAAGTCAAGTATACAGAACTTTGAATCATGTCAATTGATCAGTGGTTGTTGAGATATAGGTGTAAGAAAAGGGCTTTTTGGTCAAATATGCACTT
>NW_001889896.1:358959-360039 GCF_000143565.1 Laccaria bicolor S238N-H82
TGAGATCCAGATCTCATATTCATGTCAAAGATGTATATAGAACATTTGAATATTACCATATATATATGCCAACTATTCCCTGGAACTTGGAGAGGATATAGAATTATTTGTGTCATGCAAGACTTTTGCCTAGTCACTGTACACTGCAGCACAATAAAATTTTCTTCCTTTTATTCCCCCACAATATTGTTGAATGTCAGCACTACATTTATTACTCATGCCATCCAACCATCCCTTCAATGAGGATCCTGCTGCATTCATTGACTCAATGTCGATCCAGGATATCATGGCCTTTTGAAATACCGTATGATAAATAAATCATGTTTTTTTATGGTTACTAACTGGACTGGGCAGTGTTTTTCAGCCAAATTTATTGCTTCACATCCTGCTATTTTTTTGAACAATGATTGGATCAAAACCAAGATGCTGAAGGAATGGTTACGAGCACGTGACAACATTGATCAGCCTACTCCCAGTGCCACCAGCATTGCCAGCGACAGTTGTCAGACTACAGTCAAACAGGAAGTGCTCAATATCAACCTTAGACACAACAACTCCCCACCAAAAACTCTGGTCCGAGGATGAACGATCACTGAGAATGACTGCGCTGTCATTGAAATCTTTAATTCCGATGAGGAGGCTGAGCTGGAACACAGTACTTTACCCTCCCTGGGTTATTCCATATGGACTAGATGGAATCCATACTTCCCCCAGATGGATTCCATGGAATGGTTGATGGAATCCATACTTTGGTTGTTGGAATCCATGCTTTTCCAACTTAGGCCAATTTAGGAATCACAGTTCTGCACTTAATCATACTGGTAACTGCTCAAGAACAATTGTAATATAATGACTAGGACTACATATATTTATTTTACAACATCAAATATTAAAGGGAGAGGGAGAGGGAGGGGAGAGTGAGGAGTGGGTGTGGTGGAGAGTGAGGAGGGAGAGAGTGGTGGGAAGTATTGAAGTGAGGGGGACACAGGAGGGATGGGGAGCAAAGGGAGGGGAGCAAATGGAAGGAGAGCAAGGGGAGGGGGAGCAATGGGAGCAGGGGGAGCAATGGGGGGAGGTGGA